>NW_025846182.1:371946-488934 GCF_002878395.1 Capsicum annuum | reverse complement strand
AAAGTAGAATTCCAAAGTATTCCATTAGATAATGGAATCAAGGAAAATCAGTCAGATCAGTCAAGTAAGATGACCAGTAGTAGATTTAGCTTAGTCTAATATAGTTTAAGAAACAGTTTAGTGTGTATTCAGTTGAGAGTAGGGTTCAGTATCGAGTGAGGTAGGGATGATGGCTTACCCGTTATTCTAGGCAGAGTCATTAGTAGCAATCCCTAAACTCCATAACTATGTAGCCAGCATAGGATGATGAGTCACCTGTTATATTAGGATTTACTACCTACTAGGAGTCACTCTTTAAATTAGGCTTGGCTCCGCACAGGTGTCACCCATTATAATAGGCATGGCTTCCTATTTTTTGAGAAGATGTCTTTACCCGTGGCATGATATTGACACCCTTCCAAATAGGGTACAGGTTAGACCCCAACTAGCTATAAAAGGCATGTCGGTTAGATGACTACCTCCCACAATTTTAGTTTTAGATTCTATTTAAGTAATAGAAAACATCTGAGGAGTCACCCACTTAATTAAGATTGGCTACCTCTCAGAGATCAACCATTATTTAGGCTTGATCTTAAACCTACTAAACCAGTATCAGTATTAATAATTTAAAGATCACCCGCTAGAGAGGCCTAATCTCAAATATAGTCAATTATTTTTATTCTAGTAGATTCAAAGATCACATGTTATATAGGCTTGATCTCAAACTCAGTCAATCATTATCAGTATGAGTAGAATCATTTATTCAGTATCCCAATGTTAGTAAACTCAGATATCAGCACTAGTAGACTCAATCATCAGTAAGTCAATCCTCAGAACTCAATATTCAGTGTTACTATGATTTCAGTTATGGTTTATGCATTCATGTATGTATCCTTATTAAGTACTCTTATGCTATTCAATTAAGTTATGTTCATGTATAAGACCTTGCATTCAACCTTACCTCATCTAGTATACCAGTACATTCAAAGAGTTGACACATAATTTTCTGTAATGCTATAGTATCTTATACTATAGGTTTAGAAGCACGAGATCCAGAGCACTCTTAGCAGTCCAGACTCAGTCAGCAGCAGTAGCCGTAGTAGTGAGTCCTCATTATTCGAGGATGCTTGTTATTTCATTATTACATGAGATTCAATTTATTTTTAGTAGATGGAGTTAGTTGGGGACATGTCCCATCAACTCCTCAGTTCAGACAATTGTTTTAGTTTTGATATTGATAGACATTATTTAGTTGTATGTTAAGTTTTTGAACGTTATTGCAAGTTTTCACCTGTTTTCTGCATGTATTTCATTATATTATGCAGTGCTCAGTACATGTACCAAAAAAGGGTTAGCTTGTGGTCCTTCAGAATCATAAACACCGTGTAGTGTTTGGATTATAGAAAATTGGGGTATTACACACAAATAAAAAGTTTACCCAATCTAAAATTGTTATTCTAGAGCTGTTGGTACTTTTTGAATTCCCATTCAATATCATTTTATTGAAGTTTCACTTGGTGGCCATTTGGAATCAATGAAGACTTTAAAATAAAGAAATAGTTTAAATAGTCAAACAAAAAATCAAATAATCAAACTATTAGTTCTAGAAAATCATAAATGACTTGGGGTAGCTCTGGGAAAGCTCTATATGTGAAAATAAGTTTTATAATGGGAAATGAACTGAAGGGTCATTATAGTTTGGAATTTATCCAAGACTTGAGGATATTATGCTGGTTAGGTTAGATTAAGGGGATGATCTCCAATCCACATGGGACTTGAGATACTCGTCATGTCTAGGACCTGGTTTGAGTTATGACAAAGTGGTATTAGAGCTAGGTTCATGGTCAATTAGGTGTCTACAAACTCGTGTCAAGTAGAGTATTTTTTATGGGTATGTAGCATACCACACTTCTAATAGAGAGGCTATGATACATTTAGGAATATTTTACTTTCTTGTTGTCTTAATTTTAGGCTATAGTATCTAAGGTGTTTGATCCTTCTGATTTCCGTTTATTGATCTTTTAGATCATTCCTCCAAGAATATTTGATGACCATGTGAACTATTCTTTCCTATTTGAGGATAATATGGACAAAGCTTGTCCAACTTCTGGGTTAAGACTCGGTCAAGGGTCACTGGATCTAACTACTCTTATGAAGTCCCACCTGTCCTTACTAATTCTACTCCTTAGGGCGACACTCATACTTAGTCAACTTAAAGGGAGGTTACTAATACTGAGCTTCATCACTTTATTAATCTATTTACCTAGTTAGTCACATCTCAATCACAATAGTTAGGTTCTTCTAGTGCTGTTATAGGTTTATCTATGGCTACTAGAGTTGGCCAATTTATTAGAAGCATTCTAAGATTTGTGAGAGGCGGAGTAAGAAATTCTAGTATTCAGAATAGGGTAAAGGCAAGTAGAAGGGAAAGTGGTCTAAAAGAAGAGCTGGGTGCCCTAACTCTTATTCGATAGCTAGTTGTCCCTAACCAAAATTATTGGGTAATCAATGTTTTCATGGTAGTGATGCTTTTAGGGAATAGGGTGCCCATTCTCAGTCAATTGGGTCCTAGTGAATACCATATTACCCTCTCTATAGATTTTATAGTTAACATCATCAAGGTCAGTGCTAGAAGAGGAGGAACCAATGTTATAATTGTGGTCATAGTGGGCATATGCAATGGGATTATACCTCTAGAGTTACTTTTGGGGAAAACTAGATACCTATTTCCTCTTAATTAGTTCTTGCACCAAAAGGCACTACTTCTAGCTTTGACACTAATCGAAACCATCTTTATGCTCTCACTAATCAACAAGAGTCCTAGGCATCATTGGATGTTGTTAAATATATGTTGTCGTGATGTGTACTATTTACTTTATCTATGCCCTATCGTCTCTTATATGATCACATTTGTGATTGTGCTTTTTGTTTTTAGTCCTGACTGACTATCAGACCCTTTTTCTTTTACCCTGGTGGGAGACTATAAGGTTGTCAGAAGATTCTATAGGGGCTTTGTGGTATTTTTTTGTAATAAAGAAACTCTGGTAGACTTTTTTGAATTAGACATGGTTGACATGATGTTATTTTAGGGATGGGCTAGCTGTACACGAGATACGCTTCTTTATACTTTTGGGCCTTTAAGGTCATGTTTAAATTTCCTAAAGAGCAAATTCTTTAATGGGAGGAAAGTTTTCTATTGGCTAAGGGAAGGTTCATATCATATCACAGAGCCTGGGAGTTAATTCCCAAAGGTTTTCTATATCATAAAGTCTTACTTAATGATCTACCTGGTGTCCCTCCCGATAGAGAGACTAATTTTAGTATTGATCTTGTTTTGGATACTCATTATATTTTTATTCCCCTATATAGAATATGATCTAGATGATTTGAATGAACTCAAGAAGGATTTGAAAGATCTTTTAGACAAGGATTCCATCTGTCGTAGTGTGTCCTCGTGGGGTACAACTGTCTTGTTCGTACAAATAAAGCATGGTTCCCTTCGTATATGTGTTGGTTACCAGAAGTTGAGCAAGATGATGGTAAAGAATAATTATCCACTTCTAAGAATTGATAATCTCATTGATAAGGATTAGGATGCCATATTCTTCTCTAATAGTGATCTTCGATCCTGGTATCATCAATTGAAGATTAAGGAATCAAATATGCCTAAGTTAGTTTTACATACTCGGTATGTGTATTTTGAGTTCTTTGTATGTTTTTTGGCTTGACCAATGCCCCTGCGGTAGTAATGGACTCAATGAATAGGTTTTTCCATCAGTTTCTGGATCTGTTCATGATTGTTTTCCTTTTTTATATCTTAGTGTACTGTAAGACTAAGGAGGATTATGTATATCACCTTCGCCCAGTGTTGCAAACCTTAAAAGATCAGTAGTTGTATGCTAAGTTCTTTAATAATGTGTTTTGGTTGAATGTGATAACTTATTATGGTTATGTTGTGCCTAGTAAGAGGATGATGGTGGATCCTCAGAAGGTTGCTAAGGTTAAGTTGTGGCCTAGACCCACAACTCCATTCAATATTTGGAGCTTTTTGGGTTTACCCAGTTATTATAGAAGGTTTGTGGAAAACTTTTCTTCTTTTACTGCATCATTCACCAAGTTGACTTAGAAGAAGGTAAAGTTCTTGTGGTATGATACTTGTGAGGGTATCTTTGAGAAAATAAAAGATAATCCTACTTCCACTCCGGTCTTGACTTTACCTGAGGTTCTGAGGGTTTATTGTATATTATGACTTATCCCAGGTTGGTTTGGGCTTTGCATTGATTCAATATTGTAAGGTGATCTCTAGACAGTTAAAGGTTGATAAGAAATCTATCTAACTCATGACTTGGAGTTTTTTGTCATGTTGTTCGCATTGAAAATTTGGCATCACTATATATATGGGGTCCACATTGATGTCTTTTCTGATCATAAGAGCCTGCAATACATATTCACTCAGAAAGAGCTTAATCTTATACAAAGGGGGTGGCTTGAGTTACTAAAGGACTATGATATGAGTCTCTACTACAACCTAGGTAAGGTTAGATATTGACGTTGATGCTCTTAGTATGTGGTCAATGGGAAGTATTTCACATATAGATAAGTATAAGTGAGAATTTGTAAAAGATATTCACCATTTGGCTGACCTTGGAGTTCATCTTTTGGAGTCTGAGAATAGTGGTGTGTTTGTGCAATAGGTGGCATAATCATCACTTGGTTCTGAAATAAAGAGGAAATAGGTATTAGACCCGCTCTTGAAGAAAATAAAGGATAATGTGGGTAAGCGAAAGGTGATGAACTTTGAGATTGGTGGTGATAGTATGTTGAGGAACCAAGGGAGTTTGTGTTTTCCTGATATAGATGGATTGTGAGGCAGGATTTTAGCTTACGCCTTTCAATCATGGTAAACGGTTCATCCCAGTTGAACAAAGTTGTATCATGATCTCAAAGATCTGCATTGGTGGAATAGGATAAGGAGGGATGTAACCAAGTTTGTTGCAAAGTGTATAGTGTATCAGCAAGAGAAGATGGAGCACATGAGGCTCGGTGGGCTACATCAAGAAATTGAACTGCTAGTATGGAAATAGGCGATAATTAATTTAGATTTTGTTATCGGCCTTCCACATTTGCAAAATTAGTATGACTCTATTTGGGTCATTATGGATGGGATGACTAAGTCAACTCATTTCTTTCTAATAAGGACTAACTATTCTGCCAAGGACTATGCAGAGTTGTTCCTTTAGGAAGTGGTAATGTTTCATGGTGCGCCAGTATCGATGTAATGACCCTTCAGGTCATCTCCAAAATTTATGCTTATATTCACTATTTGAGCTTCTTTATAGCTTCCCCAAGTCAATTCTAACTTTTTGGTACCGATGGTTCAATTACCGGGAAGTTTGTTTGATTTTTTGAGTCGATTACTTGTTTTGAAGTCTTTATTGGTTCCAAATGGCCACCGGAAAGAAACTTCAATGAAATCATCTCTGATGAAATTTTGACCACTCCAGCAAATTCATAATATCGATTTTAGTCTGTGTAGACCTTTAGTTTGGATCCCAATGCACCCAAGATCATTTCAACCTATTGGTTGGAAAGTTGAAAATTGGAAAAAATGGGTGTGTGACCCACAAATGATTGAAACAATCTTGGATGGAAAATTCGACTTCCCCACCATGTTTGAAACATCAAATTTAGGCTAGGGAGTCCCTTGGTGCAGATCCCATACTCCCGGGCTCATTTTGACCTATTCACCGAATTTTATGAAAAATGATGAAACTATAGGTGTGGGCCCCACTTTAAACTCAAAATTCACTAGTTGATCATATTATTTGGATTCTATATGAGTTTCAAGGATCAAAAACTAATTTTTTAGTTTGCTATCATTTGGTGCAACCACGATCGCGGCCAAAATTATGCGATCATGGGAGCGTGATTACGGCCCGTGTGACTATGATAGCAATACCTAAGAACCTTTAGGGGCTATATAAAAGTCCCAAGATGTGTTTGGACCATTTCCCCTTCACTATTTAGACCTAGGAACCCCAAAATGAGTGTAATAACTCATAATTGGTCATGGGGTGACTTGGGAGCCTAATTATCATCTTGTATCCCAATTACCTTCAAGATAAAGATAGATATTTCTTGAATTCGTGCTTGAATTTCATTGTTCGGATCCAAAATCCCAATTTAGCTTAGGGCTTGATTTTAGCCCAAAGTATGCTTAGATTTGTTCCAATCTTTGAGGGTCATGATTCCTAGTTCATCTGTGAACATTGGGTTGGCCTTGAAAACTCACTTTTCATATTTGGGACCCATTTGGGTTTTTGGCATCATTTTTCGACCCGAAGTACAATATTGAAATATACCCTCATTAGACTCGTATTGTTGAATAGATTATGGTTTTGATAGAGTGATGGCATTTTGAGGATTGTAAAGTGAAGGCGACCATGTAGTGCATGAAGTAAGGTTTTGTTGTTTGACCTTGAGGTAGGCTTCTGTCTACTTTTCTCCGTAGATAATGTGTTTGATTGTTGATGTTTGGGGATTAGATAAGGGTCTAGGCCCCGTAAGATGGCATGTTTATAACTCTTTTGTATCCTATTACCTTTCCTCTTTAGTTTAGATTAGTAATAACCTATATATGAGATAATGCTACATTTGGAATATGGTATTAGCCTTTGAAGCGAGATTTGTATATTTAGCCTTATTGGGCTTGTGTGGTAGTCTTGAAATCATATGTTGGGTAGAGTTGACCTGAGTACCTTTATTTCTATTTGAAGTGTCTATCTTAGGCTTTAATATGTCTAAATTGACATTTGGAAGATGAACGAGATACCTTAGCCTATTTTGGGGCATAGTATGCCTGATTATAGAAATTATAGATTAGAAGTGGGATTGTTCGACTCACTTAGACCTAAGCTTATCTTGATTCTTGTGGACTTAGTTGTGGATGTTAGACATATATGAGGCTAGTAAATCTTAGAATAAGGTTTCGTTGTAACTTTGTAGATTGTATTGATGTTCTCGGATTTTTGGATTTTGAGTTACGGATATGATACTCCTTCTGAAAGTGATATTGGGCATTTAGAGAAGAGATTCTCTCTAGATATGTTATGTGGCCTATTGAGATGATTTTTCTCTTAGACTTGATGATTGGCCTGTAGGGTTGCTATTTCCTTTAGTAAATATTTTTGGACCTATATAGAAGATGTTCCTCTTGGATATATAAATTTTCCTAGAGAAGTTATATTCCTCATTGTCATGATATATGGCCTATTGATATAAGTCATCCTAAAGATGATTATGCTTATTGATATTATGCCTCTAATATGCAAGATGCCTCCTATATGTAAGATGATTAGAGATATGCTATGGCTTATGAAAAAGATTATTGATATGAGTTCCAAATATGAATATGGGCCTAAGGACATGATTATAATGTTGAGATAATTTCGGATAAATTAATGTTCCAATGGCCACGTTATGATATTGATTGAATATGCGAGAAGTGTTTGTCATTATGTGATATGTATATGTTTGTATAAACATCTTTTAGGTATGGGACATAGGAAGATGCAGTATGATACTTACTATTCCATTAATTGAATACTGGAGATGGCATGCATAGATTTGGTACATTCATGATTATTATATCGATAGTTGATGTGATTCTAATAAAAATACGATTTTATGACTGTCTTCCTAATTAAAGGTTAAGCTAAGTGGTAGCTTGATGTCTTTTAGGTGGCTATAGTACTTGATGACTAGAAATATAATATACTAGTTAATGAACCTTGCTTGGTTAAAATATGGTAGCTAACAATTAGAGTCGATACCTGGCCATGAAAATGGAATTATCTATGATAATGATTAGTTGTTATTGATAACAAAGTTGTGATGCAGATTAGTTTTTAAGTAAGGATATTATGGCATAAAATTGTTAGATGATAAAGGAAGTTAGTGGTAATGACGCCTAGTTAATAACGATGCCTAGATGAAGATAATTCTGAGTTAATAATGTTGACTAGATAATAATGAGGATTAGTTGAAATATGTGGATTAATTGGTAAATCATAGTTAGTTAAAGATTAGTGCTAGTTAATAAAAGATGTTTTGATGATAATTGGTAATAATCTGAAGTGTTGGTTAGTTAATAACGAGTAGTTGGGATGTATTGACAAGATAGATATCTTTACAGTTATGAGTATATTAGCTTGCATCTGTGCACTTATTATATGCCTATATTCATGTATTGTTAGTTATGATACCCGGTATGGACGGAGGATAATATAAAGATATTTATACCTAGTTCGAGTTCGAAGCATACTATTGAGATGATATTGATACCCAACAAGGTCGGAGGATATTATAATGACACATTGATACTTGTCAAGATCAGAGGATATTATTATGATATTGATACCCGGTTCTAGTCAGGAGGATACAATTAAGACGATATTGATACTCGAAAATGCCGGAGGATATTGTGATGATATTGATACTAAGTTCAAGTCTGGAGGATACTATTGAGATGATATTGATACCTGATGAGGCCGGAGGTTGATTATAATGATGGTAGTCCTGATGAGGCAAATATTGATGAGTTGTGATATTTATTGTGTACTTTGCATTCATTCCTGCATGTACATCACCTATCACTAGTATGCACCTATATGTATCATCCAGTATGGGAAAATTGCATAGATATGGGTGAAGAATATTCTTTGTGTTGCTTATGTTGATTGGACCTTTCGAGCATAAGGCGGTGGGGGTACGCATAGGCTCAGCTAGGTATTTGGTTGTCTAGAGTAGCCGGTTATTCACAATATTATTGATATTGTTGTTATCATTATCATGATGATTATTATGGATAGCTTATGATAGACTGGTCATTGATCCAATATCAGGATTTGAGCTATGACTTCGGCCTCTCCTATCTTATGATTGCATTATTCTGCATAATTATTTCATGTCATGCCACATGGATTAAAACCCATGATTATGATAGTATTTAAATCCTTATAATGTTGTAATGAAGTCTTAAAATGACAACAAGATGATATAGGTTATGCTTTGAGATGAGCTTGTGTTTATATGTATATATACCTATATATATCTAGCTATATAAATTTATAACACTATTGAATATCCGTTCTGTCGTTGTTCATACTATATAGTAGTTTCTTTGCCTTATATATTACTAAGGTATATTTATTTCTCTCTTTCTTCATATATTGACATGGGATATACGGTATAGCTTGAGTATATTGAATGTAGTTGGAATAAGATAGTTCACCCTGATATATCCTTAGTTTTATTATCGTAGACTCTTTGACATAAACATGATAGTTGTTCCTTATTATCTCATTGACTTGTCATATAATTTTTGGACTCTTGGGTATAGTTTCCATTATTTTTATATATTGTATATATCTGCTTTATCTTTGGATCTCAGTTGACAGTAGCCTATTGAGTACCATTCATTTGGTACTCATACCACACTTGCCAAGCCTGCAGATCATAGTATGGGTTATCGTCGTTGATATATGCATCGTGTGGAGCAGGCCCAGTTCAGAGAGTTTGAGTGAGCTCCTATCATTAGTAGTATTACTTATCTCTCTCTTATGTGTTAGACTTGTCTCTAAGTTGTATTCGGAGATACTATCCATGTATTTCTCTTGATATTTCTCTTTTGTACTCTTTTTCTATTAGAAGCTCTTGTACTGATAACACCAGGTGTTGGGATTCTACTATGCATTGATGTTTATCTCATATACTCCACATTATTTTCCTTATGTTATTGAGTAGTCAATTACTAGATGTTCTGTACTATGGGTTGGCTTGCCTACACGTTGGTTATGGTGGGCTCCATCATGACCTTAGGAAATCGAGTTATGACAATTATTTCGGATCATGGTACGCAATTCTCATCACAATTATTATGCTCATTGCAGCGTGGTTTGGGGACTAAAGTGAGCCTTAGAGCCTTTAACTCACAGTCAGATGGGTATGCAGAAAGGACTAGTCAAACTCTAGAAGATATTTTGTCAGCCTATATGATGACTTTGGTGGTGACACGATCCAAACCGGAGACTTTTCACGATGGGTATCTCATGGCCAACCGGGATCAAAGACCACCCCCGATACCCAACCCAACCAACCATACATATGCCCTATGCCAGGTTAATTCCAAACATATAATAGGACAATGCCATTAATAATGTAATGACTTTGGGATAGGTCTATATCTGAGACCAATCCAACCAATTCAATCCATCCAATAACCAATCAACCAAACCAAAATTGAAAACCCAATGTATTGATATATAAATATGTCATGTCCATTTCCTTACCCAAGTCCATAGTTATCCACACAAAGCCTCTAACCAAAACCAAAGAGTATCTAGTCGGGATATTCCCCTGACCATATCCAAAAAAAAAGTCTAAGAGAATAAAAAAGTATGTAAAATAATCAATGACATGAAATGGATGCCTTCCGAACTATGAAAGCTCAACACTTAAATCCAACACCGACTGTTCCCGAATCCAATCAATGAGTAGGAAGAGTAATATGGCATGTTTCTGCATTACGTAGGGATATATCTGCCCGAATACGTGTTAGCGGATGAACGCTATCAAGTAATCAGAATAAGGATAAAAGTAATTCCAACCTTTAAAACTAAGTAAACCAACCATATGCATTCACAACCATACATACATATATATAAGCATGCTGGGAAAGGGAGTCGGGTTTAGCATACCTTTAAAACCATTAACTGGGTATCTATATCTTACACATCATAATTCACCCACGCGATATATGGGTCCAGTGTCACCCCCTGGACGAGCCCCGATACGTTTAGCTGCACGAACCAGAGATACCTTAGTGGTTGGATATTTTAGTATACCCTTAGCTCTCCATAATACATATATACAAGTGTTAGGGGATTCTCATGTACCCCTTAAGTATAAGGTCGCCTTGACCAATGCTCATGCCAGAAAACATGAGTTTCCAATGTTTGTCCATTCAACTCCCACTATCACGGTGACCTATCACAACCCGTAATTATTGCCCAATTAAAACCATTACCACACAACCAAGCCATAAATTTTACTATTATTTATCGAGGCTATTGTAAGTGGTATCATCATACCGACTATAGCTTTCAAGTAATGTCCTTATCCAACCTTAGGGAATTTCCATACACCCCATAGGTTAATTTATTAAGTATACTTAGGGGATTCCCATGTACCCCGCAAGTACATTATTGTTAGTCTTACTTGGGGGATTCTCGTGTACCCCACAAGTATCTCATTATTAATTTTTACTTGGGGAATTCCCATGTACCCTGCAAGATATTCATTATTCAAACATATTTCATTAGTCATTCACCCAGGGGATTCTCATGTACCGCACAAGGTTTTCACTCAAAGCAATTTCATATTCATCAAGGCATTACCATTTAACCACTCCAACCCACTCACACCATTCAAAACCATTTATGTCCATTCAAAACCATTTAAACCATTCAAACCATTTAAAAACCATCCAAACCAATTTAGGGCTACATAACCAAATCATACCATGCAATAGTTTCAATTAAAGTTCATCAATATAGTAAAACATTCTCATAGGCATTTTACTAAACATGTTGAGGGTATAAATTTATCAAGACCAAAACAAAAGCATAAACCATTATGTTTAGTGTTACCCATGACCAACATACACCCACATATGGAAACCATCACCAAAAACATAATTTTAACCAAGATTAACAATACCCAACAATAAACAATAAAAACTCTCAAGAATGATTTTACAAAACCACCATTTATGATTCATAATCAAGGTTTAAAACAAATTAAATCATTCCTTTAGTTGGAAGTACCAATAGGGGAGGAGTAACTTTCCTTGTACAAGAAAATTCACATAAGGAAACTTGACTCTTGAGCACTTTAAAGAATACTTGTAGAAACCGAAGCCTCTAATCTTTAAGAGTTAGATTGAGAGGGTATTTAGGATGTTTGATCCACCAAATAAGTGTTATGAGAGTCTACAATTAGTTATATAGCATGGGGACATAAGGATTTTGGGATGGGAAATGTTTGAAAAGCCCTCAACTTAAAAGCTGAGAACCCACTACTAGGAGTGTACACCACACCCATCTAAAACATACCCTAGGGTATGAGTGGCATCCTAACTTGTAGCCTAGACTTTACCATGGACATCCACCCTATTCATAATACGACAACCATGCCAAACTTGAACTAAAAGGTATGAATAGTACCCAAAATCGTACCTTGGAAAGAATTGAATCCACTAGACTAACCTTAGGTCATCATATGATTTGCAAGATACCACTCTTACCCTATTATACAACTCATATGATGACTACTCATATCATAGATAGAACCTACCCAAAATATATTGACCAACATATGTGAAGAGGTATCCCAACTCGTATCCTAGGGTACGACTACTACCCAAGAGTCATACCTTAATCAAAGCCTCAAACTTAGGAAATCTTTTTAACGGACCAAACTTAGGATCAGTCATCCTGAATATCGGGTAAAGTTGAGCAGAATCATGAGTTAACACATTAATACCAATTAAGCTTCCCTTCAACCTAATTTGAATACAAAGATATAAAATAAGATGAGAAGATGAACATATATATTAAACATAATTTACATTTGATACCTCAATCTCGACCTCAAACTAAGTTAGAAAACAAAGAGACAAGGAAATACACCATTTCTAACCAAGATTAAAAACAAAGATGTGACAAAGAACATATATCTTATGCATGAGTTCCCAGAATGAAGAACCAATGAGGATACTTAGAAATTATATCCCCTTTCGCATGCCAAATGGCATAAGATCCTTTACTGAATCCATACCTAAGATCCTCTAGAATTTTTTGTTAACTGGCAAACTTGCCAACCCAAAATCCTCATCGAGAACTCTTTATCTGACAAAGAGTCAGAGATGCCAATATCACCAAAAGGAAATAACCAACGGAGGATTACCTACACCTTACCTCAACACAACCATATGGAATATCAAATATATAGAACTCATACTAGAGTACAATTCTAATTTAAATTACAATTTCTCAAAGACATATCAATACGAGAGCTTGAGTCTAAGCAGACACTACTTCTATGTTCAAGCCTAACCAAAGCAAATAGGAAATTAACTTTGGCCACCGAGCTCTTCTCCTTACATACACCCAAAACACTACTACCCTTCCATTACTACAACTAAGAATCATGCCCCATAAATATTATCAAGTGCACAACACAGCAATTAGTACATCCATCAACCATAACATTCAACCATACCTTTTGTTTTACCCATGATATGATCTATCCTTCCAAAGGTTTCGCAACCTCTATTATTATATACTAATGATTCTCACCACTTATTTCTCCCTAATAAGACCTCATGACAACAAACTAACCCCACTCTCCAAAACCTTAGCTATAGAAGTCAACCCAGACTCTCCACTTATAGATTTCTACTTCTCTATTTCAAAACATCACCACACCTCTAAATCCATTACAACCCTAATATAAGAAGGATCTTAGGTCACTAAAGTGTAAGAATTATTCATGTCACTCAAAGAGAGAACTTTGAAAAGATACAAGATACCATAGGTATGAAGTACTTCATAGCAATCACAAAGGATATGAATAATAAACCGCACTGAGATAACACACTATAGAAGGAGTCCTTAAGATTGGACACTTAAAGAAACACAACTGCATATACTATTAGTAGTGCAATGCAAAGTCAAAATTTATTTTCACAAAAAAGGAAAAATGCAAACCCTAGGCATAAGTGCTATAAGAATTCATGCAATATTAGTAAAGTATTCTCTTAATCGAGCTAAGAGAGAATCACAAGAATAAACACCCTGACCTTCCTTTACAGTCCACCGTTAAAATAAAATTTAAGATTAACCCTTGAACTTAATCTTACTATACTTCTAAGCACAATACTCTGCTTTAAAGGGTATCACCAAGGATGACCACTAGGGATGCTTGGTTCTCCTATACCTAAACCTCATTCATCCAAATGCCATCTTGAGCATAGTAAAGTTACACAAACTCTACATTCTAACCAATCCAATGCCTTAACCCTTAATCCATTGGTTCATCTTAACCCTCCAACCTAAATATCATAACTTATCTGCTATCATATTCCCCAATCCATCAATATCATCCCTTTAGCATACCTCATCCAACCTACAAATCTACCTACACAATACTAGCATTGCTATCTCCGAACTAACATATTCCCTTTACTACAAACAATGCCTAACATTAAAACCCAATGTCTACCAACCATAATGAACTACAAACAAGGTTCCCCATAGAAAATATACATATTTGGTCCATGCAACATGGATACTCTAATTTCCTCATTCACCCAGCAATAACCTATACTTTTTTAGGGAAAACCATCCACCTTATGCATAAAAGAAAGGAAACAGTTAGCTAAGAATTACTAGGACAAATAAAACCTTTTTCTAAGAGGTTCTTTACTTGTTCTTTATGCTCCTTTAACCAAACCGAAACCATTATACAAAGAAAGAATAGAAATTTGAACAAGTATCCAAAACAAGACCAATCCAAAATTCAATCTCCAAATTGGAAGGACAATTTAAGGGTCACTAGGAAGGACCTTAGAAAACTCATTCACCACCAAAACCAAATACAATGAAGGGATTTCTTAGTTAGAATATTTAACTCAGACCAAACAATAAAGACACCCCCTTTGGATATTAATCTCTGAGCATAATGTTTTGGTATAACCTTCTCTTCAACAGCTAAGGAATCATTCTGGATCCTATAATTAACTCACCAAGGAGCCTAAAGACAACCTTACCGATCCAACAATCTAATAATAAAAAGCAAGATTGTAACAAATTCATCCCTATAATGACACCAAAATCCACCGAGTCAAACAAATTCACCAAAGCCCCTTTACTACCAATAGATAACACACACCCTATAGACTCCTTTTTTAATCACAGAGTCACCTACTGAGCTATTAACAGAATAATAGTCCAAAAAACTATTGGGACCAAAACCAAAATACACAACTATAAAGGGGTAAAAAAATATAGGGGGCCCCAAACCAAATAAACCATACATACCATAAAAAAAGTTTACAACCTACCATTGTCAATATTAGGAAATATCTCAAACTCCTAAGGAATATTGAAAGCATTGAGACGGTCCCGACTAGTGACAAAACCCAAAGTTGTACCCCTTGGTACAGGAGTTTTAGAAGTGGCAACTGGTATTCTATTTGCCCCAGAGGCAATCTAAAACACCATAGGTTTGAGACCCTTAGAAAAATTTCTAGAATTCTAGATTTTGGACATCATATGACTTTTGGGAACCAGTCATATGATGGGGTATGATTGGTATGATCTTGGTCATATTAAAACTAGTGTTGGTTTGTGGGTTTGATTAGTTACTGTAATAGTTACAACTTGGTAGGTATGAGTTGTATGGTTTGTGATGTGTTATATGGTTTGGGTTTTTTAGTTAATCTAAGACTTAGTAACATAAGTTAGATCTGAGTATGAGTGGCTCACCATAAGCTGTATGATAGGTATGATTCATACCATTGACTTGTATGGTAGACAGTGATCAAACATTCTTTGATTCTATTCTACCAGGGATAAGATTTAGGGGTACTAATTGTATTATTGTGTATGAATTTGTTTTGTTAATTTATATGATGGATATAATTGGGTCATAAGGGAAGGCTTTGTGTACAAGTGGTGGACACCACTCGTATGGAAGTGTAAAACTGGTATAGAGGAGTCATACAATTTGACATAAATGTTAAGAAATTAAGTTGGGGGTAATTTGGACATTTCTCCCACTTAACCACTTAAGTCCTCATAATATATATCACTATTGGGACATTATTTATCCTATTTTTCTAATCTAAAACACTTAGAAACTCTCTCTAATTCTCTTTAAGGCTCTTGGTTAAAATAAGGCAAGGTTTTCATCTAGAGGATCATTTTAGGACTTATACAGGTGAATTATCTCCACTGGCTTCATAATCCAAGATATTTAATCCTCTCTCATAATTAGTTCCAACTGGAGATATGTTTTATACAATGTTTTATGGAATGATTATTGTATGCTATTGGGTTTATCAAATATATGTTGGGGTTTTGGTATCTAATGTTTGGTTATGGTTTTCCTATCTTTTAATTATGTGCATGAATACTTTATAGGTTGTTTGGACAATTGGTTGTATGAAAGTGGTTAATTAGTAGTTGGAATTGGTTTTTGGAAACACTATGCCCCCAACACTTTTGATAAAATATCTATGATGATACTTTTACTTTATTATTAGATTTTTAATGGAATAGTTTGGAATGGTTAAAATGGTAATGTTTGATAGCCATGGTTATGGTTAAATAAAATTTCTTGTGTTGTATAAGGAATCCCTTAAGTAAACATGGTAATGAACATTTTATGTGGTAAAAGGGAATCCCACAAGAAAAAATTTTAATGAACACTTTTGGGGTCTATGAGATTCCCCCGAATTCAATTGAAAATGGAATCTATAGTTGGTATGACAATAGCAATACTTATACCCTTGGTTAATAATAATGGAATAATGATTTGGTTTGATGGTAATGATTTTTATTTGACAATAATGGTGGGGTATGATAGCTAATCGTGAAGGTTTGTACCTTAGATATCCTGAAACTCATGCTTTCTGACATGAGGGTTGGTCATAGAGACCATATATTATACTATAAAGTACATAGGAATCCTCTAAGTACACTATCCATATGTATAATAGAGAGCGAAAGGTACTCAAGAATTCCCTACTCTTATGGTATCTTTGGTTTGTGCAGCTACACGCATTAGTGGACGTTCAGGGGGTTACATTGGACCCATATATCTTGTGGTTTGTTCTAGGGTGGTTAAGATATACATATCCAAGTTATTGGATTTAAAGGCATGGTAAACCCAACTATATTTCCCAGCATAGTTATATATATGTGTGTGTATGATTTTTATGCATATGGTTTGTTACTGGATTGCATTATTTTATCTTATCAAGTGCTCATATTAGCATTTAGCCTCTAAACTATCTCAAGGCATCTGTATCCCCACGTAATATAGGAATCGACCATTCTACTTCTTCTTAGTGATCGGATTGAAGATAATCTATTAGATTGAAGTAGTGAGCTTTCAGATTTCAAAAGGCTCTATTTCATATTATGGACTTCTTTACATACTTTGGTTATTTTATGGATATTGGTTTTGCCTATATTAGGGGTCATGTCCCAAATAGATATTGTTTTGCTTTTGGTTAGAGGCTTTATATGACTACTATGGGTTGGAATGGGTGGGATTAGTATTGGTGCCATCCTTATTATTAGCATTGGTATTAGGGTTGATACTTTTAGATTATTTTTATGACTGTTCCATCCTATTATGTTATTTTATAGACTCATAATTAGGTATTATTTCAGTTTAGGTATGGTTATTAGTTGGGTTTCATACGGTTGGACTCATTTGGGTTGGTCACGGTATTAAACCTATCCCAGAGTATGGAATTATACAAATATGCTATATTCTTATATGTTTAGAATTCATCCGACTCAGGGTATGTGTTTGGATTGTTATGTTGGGTACAATGGGTGGTCCTGGTCTTGGTTGGACTTAGGATGCCCATTACAACAAGGCCCTAGGCTGGTTCATATAAATTTTGTATCATAGCTTTAGGTTTATGTTCAATTGGGAGTCCATAAAGCCATGTCGAGTAGAGTTTATTTTAAGTATGTGTATCATGCCACACTCAAAAGGGAGAGGCTAAAAGGAATTTAGGAATGTTTAACTTTCTTGGTATTCTATTTTCAAACTTGGAGTCTATGTCTTCAAATTATCTCTAATCTTGGTTTTTTTATTTTCAGATCATGCCTCAATGATCTGAGATGCAAGGTAGCTCTTCTATCCTAATTGGGGACTATGTGGATGGGACACGATCTACTCAGAGGATCCATATTTGGTCTAGGGGTCTAGTCCTTTATATTCCAAGATGTGTAATGATTCCTACTAGTCCTTCTCGGGGTGAGCTATCTATTATGTAATTTTATCAATTAATTCATGTTATTGCTCTGCTGTTTGCTACTTAGACTGAGTGGGATGCATCTAGTGTATCATCTGCTGAGGCCACAATGGTTGGCCAGTTTATGAAGATGAATCCTCCTACTTTTATTGGGGTAAAGGTAAAGGAGGATCCTTAGGATTTCTTGGAGGAAATGAAGAAAATCTTTAGGGTAATATAAGCTACAAATATGGTGGAAAGGGTAAATTTTATAGCTAATTGACTTAAAGATGTACTGTACTAATGGTAAAAGGAGTGGGATAGGGTGAGAGGTGATGTTGAGGAGTCAAATTTATGGGAGACTTTCTTTCATGCTTTTGTGATCGCTTCTTTCCTCAGGTGTTAAGGAAAGCAAAGTAGGGGCGCGGGGGGAGGGGAGAATTTGTCAATCTGAGACAAGGCAAAATGTCGGTCAAGGAATATGTCTTGAAATTTCAGCAATTGTCAAGGTATTCTCTGGAATTGGTGTCTGATATAATGGCCAAGATAAGAAAGTTCATTTCTACACTATTTATAGATTTGATCCTTGAAAGAAAACCTGCATTGCTGATCAAGTATATGGACATTTCTAGTTTGGTAGTTCATATGCCATAGATGGTAAAGGAAAGGAGAAAATAAATTGAGTTTTGGGAAAGGCTAGGTAAAAAGTTTAAAATCCTGTTTTAATTAGCATGTTTTCTATGTAATGTATGATCTTCTTTACAAAATATAAGAAATCAAAGTATTTTTGCCTCTCTCATATTTCATTAACCAATCCTGAAGGGGGTTGATTAGAAAATTATGATAACTCGTTGATTCATCTGGTATCTATATATATGATTTATTTTTAAGTTTACTTGATCAAAATTTTATAACATTCAAAAATGTATAGACCCAATATCACATTAAGTAAAGACTTATGGTATGTGTATAGGATGTACTCAATGTGTCTGAGCCTGCCCCACTGATGTATTCAAAATGATACCTTGGGTGGTGACAAAAATAAGTTTATTGGGATGGCGGTAAGTTGCCAAAGAAGAAGTAGGGGAGTTCTATTTGATTCTCTACAACTAGTGCTCTTTACTTGAAGTAGTTGGGTGATAGACATCAGTAGGGTGGCAATAATTTTTGGGCACAAAGTGCCTAATCTAAAGAGAGTGGGGCTCAGTCGGCCTCATAGTGACCTCCTTATCTATTCTGTGGTAGATTGCATAGGGATTTCTTTGATAAGGGAAGGGATAGGTCTTTTAAATATGGTAAGCCTATCTATTTGCTCACATTTTATCTGGTTGGTAAGGGTGCTTCAGGAGCGAGTAAGGCTCTAGTTGCTTAATCTTCTACTCCCTCAACAAAGGCCACTACTTTTGCATTTGTTTCTACTTCTGGTACTAGCGCTAGTCGAAATAGGTTATATGCTCTTGCTACTCTTCAAGAATCAGAGGAATCACCTAATGTAGTTACTGGTACATTACAACTCTTTCCTGGTGATGAGTATTATTTGCTTGATCTTATTTATTGCTATGTATTATGGTTTTAATCCTGTGGTTATTTCAAATTCTTTTTCTATTTCTACCCTAGTAGGTAACTATATGATTGCTAAAAGGATTGATAGGGGGGTATCTGTTGGTAGTATACAGACTTTGGATGATTTTCTTTAGCTTGATATGATGTATTCTAATGTTATATTAGTGGTTGACTGGTAATACTCTTATTATGTGTCCTTGGATTATTGCACCCATAATGTTATATTTAGGTTCCCTGGTGAACTTTTTATTGAGTTGGAGAGTGGTTTCTAGATCCTAGGTGGAGGTTTATTACTTATCTTAGAGTTTATAAATTAACCTCCTAAGGGTGTCTCTATAATCTTGTCCTTGATAAAGATTTGAACTTGTAAGGTCCTTCTTTACATTGAATTGTTATGGTAAATGAGTTTCCTAATGTCTTTTCGAATAATCTTCCTGGTGTTCCTCCGAATAGGGAGATTGAGTTAGGTATTTATTTTGTTTTGTACACTCTTCCAATATCGATTCCTCCTTATAGAATGGCTCCGGTTGAGTTGAGGGAACTCAAGGACCAACTTAAGGATTTTTTTTATATGGGTTTCATCCGACCAAGTGTATCCCTGTGGGGTGCACCAGTGTTATTTGTGCGAAATAAGAATTGTTACCTGCGGATATGTATTGGCTATCGGCAATCGAAAAAGGTAACAGTTAAAAACAAGTATCCTCCTCCAAGGATAGATGACTTATTTGATCAGTTGTAAGGTGCCAAATTCTTTTCTAAGATAGATCTTCAGTTTGGGTATCATTTACTTAAGATTAGGGAAGTGGAAATACCTAAGATGAATTTTTATACTCGATATAGGCCCTTTGAATTCATGGTTATTTCATATGGTTTGACTAATACCTTAGCGGGATTTATGGATTTGATGAATAAGGTTTTCAGTAAATTTCTAGATCATTTTGTCATTGTGTACGTTGATGATATCTTGGTGTATTCTAAATGTCAGGTAGATCATGCTAATCATGTCTGTGTGGTGTTGTAGACCTTGAAAGAGCAACAGTTGTATGCTAAATTCTCTAAGTGTGAGTTTTGGTTGAATGCTTTAACTTTTCTTAGTCATATTATTTCTTTTAAGGGGGTTATGGTGGATCCACAAAAGGTGGTTCTGGTTAAAAGGTGGCCTAGACCCATGACTCAAACCGACATTCAGAGCTTTTTTGGGTTTAGCTGGCTATTATAGGCATTTCATGGAAAGTTTCTTACCGATAGAAGCCCTATTGACTAAGCTAACTTAGAAGAAGGTAATGTATTCTTAGTCAGATACTTTTGAGGGGAGTTTCAAGAAGATAAAGGATAAGCCAACTTCAACTCTGGTTTTGGTATTGTGTGAAGGTAATGAGGGTTTTGTGGTTTATTGTAATGCATCCCGGGTGGGACTTGGTTGCATTTTGATGCAGTATGGGAAGGTGATTGCCTATGCTTCCAGGCAGTTAAAGGTGCATCATAAGAATTATCCTACTCATGATTTGGAGCATTTAGCGATGGGTTTTGCTTTGATAATCTAGCAGGATTATTTGTATGGAGTGCAAGTGGAAATCTTTTCTCATAAAAAGAGTCTACAGTATGTGTTCACTCATAAGAAGCTAAATCTCAGGCACAAAAGATGGTTGTAGCATTTTAAGGACAATGATATGAGTCTTCAGTACCACCCAATTAAAGCAAACATGGTTGCTGATGCTATTAGAAGGTTCTCCATGGGAGAGTTTAGATTATGTTGATAAGGAGAAGTGGGAAGTAGTAAAGGATCTTCACCACTTAGCTAATCTTAGAGTTTGACTCTTAGACTCCGAGAAAGGTGATGTGATGGTACAGGAAGGTTTTTGATCATCTCTAGGGATGAGATCAAGGAGTAGTACATGCTATCCTATCTTGATTAAAATAAAGGATGATGTAGGTGGGATAAAGGTAATGGTATTAGAGATCAGTGGTAATGGTACCTTGAGGTACGAATGGCATTTATGTGTTCCTGATGTTGATGGTTTATAACAAAGGATTAAGTCTGAGGAACATGAATCGTGCTATGTTGTTCATCCCGATTCGACAAAAATGTATCATGATCTTAAGTATATGTTTTAATGGAATGGTATAAAGAGGGATGTGGCTGAATTGTATTAGGAGGTTTATTTTTCGAAATGGAAGTGGGAGATAATCAAAATAGATTTCATTACCACTCTTCCTCGATCTTAGAATTAATTTGATTCCCTGGGCTATCTATTTCAATTATCTCTAATTGTTGTACCCAATTTTAATCTCACTTCTGGCGATCTTTTTAGAAGGGGTTGGGGTCCAAGGTTAGTCTGAGTACTGGTTTTCATCCATAGATGGATGGGCAAGAATAGAGGACTATTCTAACATTGGTGGACATGCTTTGTGTGTGTGTGATTGATAATAGAGGCGATTGGGTTAAGCATCTACCTTTGGTAGAGTTTGCTTACAACAATAACTATCATTATAGCATTTGGAGGCCCCTTTTGTGGCATTTTATGGTAGGAGGTGTAGATCTCCTATTTGATGGTTTGAACTTTGTAAAGTCGATGCGTTTGGTCCGTATTTGGTTTATTAGGCTATGGAAAAGGTGAAAGTGATTCAAGATAGGCTTAAGGTTAACCAAAGTTCCCAAAAGTCCTATGCAGATGTTAGGCATAGAGACTTGCAGTTTGAGGATAGGGATAAGGTGTTCCTAAAGGTATCTTTCATGAAAGGAGTGATGTTGTTCGGTAAAAAGGAAAGCTTATTCCCTGCTATGTAGGTGCTTATGCGGTTTGCAGAGGATTGGAAACATGGCATTTTAATTAGAATTGCCTTCTAGTTTGAGATTCATTCATCTTGTATTTGATGCCTCTATGTTGCGAAAGTGACTTAGTGATCCTTCTTCAGTTGTTCCTTTGGAACGATTGGGTATCTTTGATTCTCTGTCTTATAGAGAAGTCTCGGTTGAGATATTAGATCGGCAGATTCGTTGGTTACGATCAAAGAATGTGGCCTTGATTATCATTCAATGGGTGAATCACAAGGTGGAAGAGGCTACATGGGAAGCGGAAGTGAACATGATGTCCAAATATCTACATTTGTTTTCTACTCTAGATATTTTTGTGGAAGGTATCTGTTCTTGATCACATATTTCTTTTCTAAATTTGTTAAGGCATTGATTTATATTTGATAATGCAAATGAATCGTTCTTGTGTTTGACCACCATTGTTCGTCATTCGTGTATGAATTATCCTAGTGGGGGAAACTCAAACATCGTGGATTTAGGAACCTTACAAATTTCCTGGATTTCATGATTTTGGATATCATACGACTTATGGGTACCAGTCATTTGATGGGGTATGTTTAGTATGCTCATAGTCGTATATTAAACAATATTAGTTGGTAGGTTGGATTGGTTTCTTTAATGGGTATGACTTGGTGGGTTCGAGTCATAGGGTTGGTGACTGGTCGTATGTTTTGAGTTTTTCCTTCACTTAATCTGTGACTTAGTAACTTAAGTGAGATCTAAGTACGAGTGGCTCACCATGAGCCGTAAGATAGGATACAAGTCCTACAATTGACTTATATAATAGATAGTGATCAAACTTCCTTTGATTCTATTCTGCCAGGGATACAGTTTAGGAGTACTAATCATATGGTTGGGTAGGACTTGGTATGGGTAAGTCATATGGTCGACAGTATTGTGTCAAAGTAGGAGGCTTAGGGTACGAGTGGTGGATACCACTCGTATGGAAGCATATGATTGGTATGGGGGAGTCGTACATCTGACAAGAATTTTAGGTAGTTAAGTTGGGGTAATCTTGACATTTTCCCACTTAACCACTTAAGTCTCAACGACTAATATCACTATTGGGACATCATTTACCTTATTATTCTAATCTCAAACACTTAGAAACTCTCTCTAATCTTATCTAAGGCTCTTGGGTAAACTAAGGCTAGGATTTTATCTAAAGGATTAGTTTGGGACTTGTACAAGAGAGTTCTCACCATCATCTTCATAATTCAAGGCATGTACTCCTCCCTTATTGTTAGTTCCAGCTGAAGGCATATTTTATACAATGTTTTTCATGGCATGATGATTGTATTGTTTTGGAGTTTTCTATTATATGTTGGGATTTTGGTATATAATGTTTGGTTATATTTATACTATGTTTTAATTATATAATTACATTATTTAATGGTGGATTGGACAATTGGTTTCATGGGAGTGATTAATTGGTAATTTGAATTTGTTTTTGGAAATACTATGCCCCCAACATGTTTGATAAAATGCCTATGATAATGCTTTTACTATATTATTGGACTTTTAATGGAGCCATTTCATGGTATGGTTTGGTAATGGAACCCTAAAAGGTTTAAATGGTTGGTTTTGAATGACTAAGATTGTAAGGTTGGGTGGTCATGGTTTTGGTTACTTAAAATTCTTTGGTTACACGGGATTCCCAAAGTTCACTTGATTATGAAATCTATGGATACATGGGAATCCATTGACATATAAAGGTGGAGAAGGACATGTTTGCAAGCTATAGTCGATATGACGATACCACCACTTATAGCTTTGTTTAAAATAATGGGATAATGTTTTGGTTTGATGGTAGTTGTTTTAACTAAGCTATAATGGTAGGTTGTGATAGATAACTGTGAAGGTACGAGTCCCATGGATGAACAGTGGAAACATATGTTTGCCGACATGAGGATTTGTCATAGCAACCATATATGACACTATGAGGTACATAGGAATCCTCCAAGTACATTGTACATGCGTATCATGGATAGCGAAGGGTACTCGGAAATCCCCTAATCATATGGTATCTCTAGTTTGTACGGCTACATAAATCGGGGCTAGTTCGGGGGGAGGGGTACGCTGGACCCATATAGCTTTTGGGTAATTCTATGAAGATTAAGCTGCACATACCCAGGTTAATTGTTTTAAAGAAATGCTAAATTGGCTCCTCTTCCCAGCATGGTTATATATATATTTATGGTTTGTATGTATATGGTTGGTTTACTTAGTTTTACTGGATGGAATTATTTTATCCTTACTGACTTCATGCAAGCGTTCACCCGCTAACTTGTCTTCGAGCAGATGTATCCCCATGTGATGCAGGAACCGGACATTCTAATCCTCCAACTTAGTGATAAAATTTGGAATCAGTTGTTGGATTGAAGTGATGAGCTTCCATATTTTAAAAAGCTCCATATCATATCTTGGACGTCTTTACATACTTTGGTTATTTTATGGATATTGGTTTTGGCTATGGTTGGCGCATGTCCTAACCGGGGGTTGTTTTTTCTTTTAGTTAAGTCTTTGTGTGACTACTATGGGTTCGAATGAATGGGATCAGTATTGCTGTCAGCCTTAGTATTGTGCATTTTTATTGGGGATGATACCATTGGATGGATTTATAATTGTTCCATCCTCTTATACTATGTTATAGACTCGTAATCTGTTATTATTTTTGCTTTGGCATGGTTATTGGTTGGGTTACGGATGGTTGGACTCGTTTTGGTCGGTCACGGTCATAGATCTATCCTAGAGTCTGGAATTTTGCAAATATTCTATCTTTTTATATGTTCAAAATTCATGCGGATCCAGGTATGCATTTGGATAGTTGGGTTGGGTATCAGGGGTGGTCCCTGGTCCTAGTTGGATTTGTGATGCTCATTACCACAAGTCCCTGGTTCGCTTTATGTGAAAATTCTTATGGGACACTTCCATTGCATATTACCCAACTGACCACAACGAAAACACCAGTTCCTTTCTTCATAGCAATAATCACAGTGCAACAGACCCCAAAATGAGAAGGAAGGATAACGTGGGGTTGACTAAACTTCACCAACCATAAAATGATACTCACTAGAAGACTGAGGATAAGGGACACTGACAACCACATGGGAAATCCCAGAATTCCATTGCCCAAACCACTGTCCACCACCTCTACTACAATTTTTTGACCCCTTCTCTAGTCTAAATAATGAGTCTTCTTGCTCTGCCTCTTTCCCGACCTTTCCTTATTCTATCTCACACTGCTAGAACTGGGCTGGTGTGACAAAAATGTTACTATTTGCACAAGTAAATTAATAGAACATCAAAACTCGGTATTGGAAATATCTCCTTGAGGTATCTAATCATGAGTGCTACCTTTCGGAGTAGGGTCAGTGAAGACCGGTGGAACTTCACATGGAAAATCAGGAACTGCAACCTTTCATCAGCTTTGTGCCACACGAGTTGGACGAGATTCATCATGTCATCCTAAAGTAGGATAAGTGAGTTTCCATGAACTTTTGTTCATTGAGAGGACATGATCAAAAAAGGTGAACAAAAGAAGATTTAGGTTAGAAATCAAGACCTTAGACTCCATAGCTCGAAAATAGAACAACAAGAAAGTGAAAACATTTCTAAATGTCTTGTAGCCTTCTGAATATAAGTGTGGTGCACAAAACACCCATAAAAAGAATCTACTTGACATGGTTTTATGGACACCCCATGATACCGAAACCTAGGCTCTGATACAAACTTGACACGACCCAAACTAGGGCCTTATCATAATGGGCATCTCAAGCCCAACCCGAATCGTAGAACACCCCCGATACCCATCCATATCAACCATAAATATACCCTATGTTGGATGAATTCCGAATATATAACAAGATAACACCTTTAACAATGTAATGACTTTGGGATAGGATTTTATCCGAGACAAACCCAACCAAGTCAATCCATCCAATAATCCAATAAACCAAACCAAAAATGTAAACCCAATATGTGTGTGTGTGTATATATATAAATATATCATGACCATTTACATAACCAGGTCCATAGTTGTCCATAAAAAGCCTCTAAAGAAAACCAAATAGTATCTAGTTAGGGAATGCCCCCAACCATAACCAAAGCCAAAGTCTAAGAGAAGACCAAAAAGTATGTAAGATAATCCATGACATGAAATGGATGCATCCCAATCTATGAAAGCTCATCACTTCAATCCAACACTGATTGTTCCTGAATGCTATCAATAAGTAGGAGGAGTAGTAGGGTTTATTCTTGTATCGTATGGGGATATAATCACCCGAAGATGGGTTAGCATATGAATGCTAGCAAGTACTTATGATAAGGATAAAAATAATGCCAACCTTTAAAACAAAGTAAACCAACCATGTACATTCACAACCATACATATGTATATATATATAACTATGCTGGGAAAGAGAGCCTAGTTTAGAAAGCCTTAAAAAGCATTAACTTGGGTATGTGTAGCTTAAGTGTCATAATTCACCCATGGGCTTTATGGGTCCAGTTTCACCCCCAGGATTGGCCAAGATACGTAGCTACATGAACTGGAGATACCATAGGAGTAGGGGATTCTCATATAACCTTCCCTCTCTATGATACATACATACAAGTTTTAGGGTATTCCCATGTACCCCTCAAGTATATGGTCACCTTAACCATTCCTCATCTCAGCAAACATGATTTTCATAGGTTTGTTCATTGGACTCCCACCTTCACGATTAGCTATCACAACCTGCCATTATTGACTAATTAAAACTATTACCACATACCTAAGCCACCAATTTGCTTTTTAGTAATTGAGGCTATTATAATTGTTATCGTCATACTGACTATAACTTATAAGCAATGTCTTTAGCAAAACTTAGGGGATTTTGATGTACCACATAGGATACATTATTAAGTTTACTTAGGGGATTCCTATGTACCCAACAAGAACATCATTATTAGTCTTACTTAGGGTATTTCCATGTACACCACAAGG
Source organism: Capsicum annuum (assembly GCF_002878395.1). Classification (NCBI taxonomy): domain Eukaryota; kingdom Viridiplantae; phylum Streptophyta; class Magnoliopsida; order Solanales; family Solanaceae; genus Capsicum; species Capsicum annuum. Next base: position 461,493 of record NW_025846182.1, on the reverse strand, counting down.
ATCTCATTATTACATTTTTCTTGGGGGTTTCCTTGTATCCCGGAATATGTTCATCTTTCCAACAAATTTCGTTATTCATTCACTTGGGGGATTCCCGTGTACCCATAAGGTTTTCATTTAAATCAATTTAATAGTCACCAAGGCATTACTATCTAACAATTCAACCCCACCCACATCATTCAAAACCATTTAAACCATTTAAAAACCATCCAAACCAATTTAGGGTTGCATAATCAAATCATACAATGCAATTTTTTCAATGAAAGTTCATCAATATAGTAAAAGTATTATCATAGGCATCTTATTAAACATGTTGAGGGAATAACCTTAACAACACTAATAAATAAAGCATAAACCATCAAGTTTAGGGCTAACTATAATCCATTTCTTAAAACACAACCAACAAGCAACCACTGATGCAAACCACCACCAACAACATAATTTAAATGAAGAGTAAAAATACCCAACAATATGAATTAAAAACCCTCAACAATGATTTTTTCAAAACATCCACTTATGATTCATAATAATGGTTTAAAACTCACAAAATCATGGCTTTTATTGGAACTAAGAATGAGAGAGGTGTAAATTTCCTTATACAAGAAGATTCATAGAATGAAACTTGACTCTTGAGTCGTTTGAAGAATACTTGTAGAAACCTTTGCCTCAAATCATCAAGAGTGAGTTACAGAGGGTATTTTGAATGTTTGATCCATAAAATAAGTGTTATAAGAGTCTATCATATGTTATATATCATGGGTATATAAGAGTTTTGGGATGGGAAATATCTGAAAAGCCCTCAGCTTAAAATCTAAAACCAACTCCTAGAAGGGTACGACTCACCTATCTAAACCATATCCTAGGGTATGAGTGGTACCTAACTCTTAACATAGACCTCACCATGAACCTCCACAGTTGTCATCATACAATAACAATGACAAACTCGTACCCAAAGGTACAAATGGTACCCTAAACCATACCTAGGACAATATCAAATTTTCTAGACTAACCTTAGGTCATCATATGATTTGCAATTTACCACTCTTACACTATTATATGACTCGTATGATACCTACTCATATTTTGGATAGAGCCCATCAAAACTTACTATCCAACAATTGAGAAGAGGTACCCTAACCTATCCTAGGGTACGACTAGTCCCCTTAAGTCGTACCTTGCCAAGAGCCTCAAACATAGGAAACTTTTCTAAGGGTATTAGATTAGGGCATTTTAGGTGGTAGTTGGTTCGACCATTTACCTCTTATTTAATTTTCCAACAATAATAGTTGCCATTCTAGTATTGGTATGGCTTCGTTTGAGGCATTGTATGGTAGGAGGTGTAGATCTCCTATTAGGAGGTTCGAGGCTGGTGAAACGGAGCTTTTTGGCCTAATTTTTGTTCATCAAGCTAGGGAAAAGGAGAAGATTATTTGGGGTAGGATTAATACTGCCCAAATTCATCAAAAGTCCTATGTTGACATAGTGCAAAGGGACTTGGAATTTGAGGTTGTAGATGGGGAGTTCTTGAAGGTGTCTCCATTGAATTGAGTAATGCGGTTTCAAAAAAAAAAAACGATCAGTCCCTAGTTTGATGGCCCATACTTAGTTTTTAGAATTGTTCGCAAGTTTTCATATGAGTTGTATTTTCCCTCAAATATGAGTTCCATTCAAACGGTATTCCATGTGTCCATGTTGCTGAAATGTGTGGGTGATTCTTCATTAGTTGTTCCCTTGGAGAAAATTTTGTATTTTGGATTCTTTGTATTATGAGGATGTTTTGGTGAGGATCTTAGATTGTCAAGTCTGTCGATTGTGAATGAAAGATAGATTCGGTAAAGGTTCTATGGCAGAAGCAAAAGTTTGTGGAAGCCACTTGGGAAGTAGAGGAGCCTACAAAGTAAAAGTATCTGTTCCAATTACCTATTTTGAAAATTCATGCTTGAGGTGTGTGTGTTCTTAGCATCTTTGTTTTTTGTCTTTTTAGAGGTAGATTGAAAATTTCTTTGGTATTTTTTTAGGCTTAAGGGTAAAACTTATTTTATTTGAGGTCTAATTATTCTAGAAGTGACTTGCCCCAACCTTCAAGGATGAATGATCCTAAGGGTGGAGGCTAAAAACGCCCTGTATTTTGGCCCTTGAAAATTCCTTAAGTTTTGATCTCACTGCCCGATTGACAACTCATCATACAAGTTGTATTATGTGGTTACATGTCTAGGGACCCAATTCTTAACAAAACTAGTGTGGATTTGGCTATGTTTCTCTATGAGTACGAATGGCTCACTACGAGTCGTAAGACAACATTACTAGTGGAAAGGTTGAGTCATATGTTCTCCAGTTTCTATTACCTTTATTTTCTATCTTGGATACGACTAGACAATTTGAGTCGTATGGTTAGGTTACGAGTGGAATCATGGAGTGGTAAGGTGGACAGTTTATGGGTGTCCAACTCATTAACTAGTTGATGACTCAATGGTATAATTAGTATGTTGTAGTTATGAGTTGAGGGGTTGACTCATAACCACATACGACATTTTTGTACATTTAACCTGAGGGTATTTTGGACATTTTCTACTTAAAAACCTTAAGGCCCCACATCTCTAAAACTCTTTACGGTATTAATTTTATAATTTACAAGATCAAAACATCTTCTTTACTCTCTTAAAATCCTCTCAAGAAATATTGGTTAGGGTTTCTCTAAAGTGGTCATCTAAGGGTTGAAGAATCAAATTTTTGAGTGAATCATTGTAAATATGGTATCTAACTCCCCTTTATTGTTATTTGATTAAAAACATATGATTTCAGTAATGTTCATGAATCATTAATGATGGTTTTGTAACCAAGGTTGATAGGTTTGTATGTATATCTTTGAGTATTGGTTTTCTATGGTTTAAATAGTGATTATGCTTGTTTTAATTATTATTTTGCTCATGTGAGTGAATGGTAAGGGTGATTTAACTAAGGGTTCATGGTTAACCCAAAAATCGAGGATTGTAGCTTGATTTTGCCTTTTATAATGGTATGTCCTCAACATGTTTGTTAAATTGTTAATGAGAAAGTTCTTGTCACAAGTTTGAATGGTGTGTTGAACTAATGCATTGGCATAAAAAGGTTAATGAATGATGAACAGCTTTATGAAGGCCTTTATGGACATAGATTGATTTAAATTTTAGCCTTGGGTTTTGATTTTCTAAATTGGTTTGTCCCAAATTTCCAATTACCTTGTTGTCCTTGTTTAGACCATGGGTTTGAGTCCCAAATTGATGATATTCTAGTTATGGTATATTATATACTAGCAAGTAGGGTTGTTATGATGATACCAACAGGGTGCCTATATGTATAACAGGTTAAAAAATTTTTATGCATGTTAAGTGTCTTAAATTAGGCTTAGCAATGTGATGTGTAGTCGGTCCTTAAAAGTGGAAGTACCGAAGGACTAACACTGAAAACTGTGCTAGCCGGTGCAGGTGTCTAAATGATCAAGAGGTTTGAGTCCCCCATATTGAATATATATTTGGGAAGTTCAAGTCCCCCCATATTATATACATTGGTGCTTAAGTCACCGTGACTATGATGGGAGGTTCGAGTTTCCTATAAAGACATATATGAATAAAGTTATTTTATGGTTTGTGCAGCTACATGCTCTAAGGCACTTCCAATCAAGGGAGAGCTAGGCCCATATAGCCCGTGGGAGTCTTTTTTATTACTTTTGTGATATAAACCAAGGTTTGCATATTCAAAGTCATTCTAAGCCTAGTTCACTACCCCAGCTTGTGATATTATATATATATATGTATAGGTATTTAATATGATATTTTGATTTTGATGGTGTACTGATTTTGTATCGTTATCATGGCATTATTTTACTCGTCTATCCCTGAGTTACATTCTAGAATTCCAACCACTACCGTCTTCAGATGTTGTATTGCCATATGATGCAATAACTGGCCATACTTTCATATCTCCTGCTTAGTGACTTAGATTTAGGATCATCTAAAGATTCAGATTAAAATGGCGAGCTTCCATCCTTTGAAATACCATATTTCATATTGTGGTTTCTTCTTACGTTTTGACTATCTCTTTGGATATTTGTTTTGGCTATTGTTAGGGGCCTGTCTTAATTTTTGATAACTTTCAATTTTATAGAGGCTTTGTTGGTTTACTGTGGACTTGGGTGGTTCGATTGATGGTTTTGGTGAAGGACAGTTGTCGGTTACCGGAACGTATAGACACAAATGAATTATCAATAGTTCCATTATATGATATCCTGTTATATGTTTGGAATTCTTCTGACACTTAGGTTGTTGTGGTTGTTATGTTAGATGAAGGGGGTGTTCTCTGGTCATGTGGGACTTGAGATACCTATGACAGCCAGGCCCTGGTTTGGGTCGTGACATAAAATCTCGGTGATAAACACTTATATGTTCCGGTTTCAACATTTGAGGTAGGTTATGTCTTAACATTCTTCAAACTGGGCTACGTAGTTAATAATAATGTAAAACAAAGTTATGGATATGGGGTTGTATCATTGAAAATATGTTTTGGTGATTTACGTGCCGGTGTAGGGGCCTATGTGGATAATATTTGAGAATTTTGAGACATTATTTTCTTTGCGTGATGGTGTGGGTCTTATATGATGTTGTTGACATGGTATTGATATATGTACGTTTTGTTGCACTCTTTTATGTGGGAAAACCCTAGATTTTGGGATCTATGTGGTATTAACGACGTTTTCCTTACATTTTCCCTTGTTAGTTTCTAGAGTATATTGGATAATGGATGGATGGTTGATTTGAGTGGATTGTTAGCTTATGTGGTTGGTATATTGGTTGGATATTGGAAATTCTCATTTTTGTTGGTTGTGAGCATTGCATCCTTATACTCAATGATCACCAAAATCCATTACACAAGCATAGAGCTTATCCTTCAAAACCTGAATAGTCCACTCCGATTGACCATCTGCCCGGGAGTGAAATATTGTACGAAGATTAACCTAGGTACCCAAATCATCCTACAAAGTCTTCCGAAAGTTAGATGTGAACAGTGAACCGCGATCTGAGATGATTGACACTGGTGCACCATGAAGATGAACTATCCCACAAATATAGATACTGGTAAACTTATCAACATAGCAAGAAACCCTAATAGGAATGAAATGATCAGATTTGGTCAATAGATCCACAATGACGCAAATACTGCAAGAAACATGAGAAGTACGAGACAACCAAGTCATAAAGTCCATTGTGATTTATTCCCATTTCCACACAGGAATGAGTAACCTCTAAAGGTAATCACTAGGTCTAAAATGCTCGGCCTTTACCTATTTGAAACATAGGCAATGAGCTACAAATCCAATACATCCTTCCTCATACCACACCACCAATAATATTATCTCAAATAATGATACATCCTAGTCATTCCCAAATGGATGCACTACCTGGAACCATGACCTTTCTTCAATATTGATCTAATCTAATCACATACTTTCGGCACACAAACTTGACCTCTATTCCTCAAAGCACCATCAAAATCAAGCGAGGCTTCTTTAACCTGACAACTCAACACCTATCACGAATCACTCTCTACCTAACTTCATCAAACTGATGATCCTGAATCTGCTCCATTAAGGAAGACCTAGCCTTAATAATTGCCAAAAAATATCAAGTTGTTGAAATATCAAGCCCAATCATATAGTTATCCAAGGACTGAACCTCTAAGGCCCAAGGCCTAACCTAGGTCAAAAGATGCACAAGCTCCCCATTCTAGTTGACTTTCGGTTCAAGGCATCCACCACCACATTATCATTGACCGGATGATAACATCACAGAAGATGGTAAAATACAAGTCCTCATTGGGAAGTGTCAAGATTGGAGCTGCAGTCCATAAATCCTTGATCTCTTGAAAGATTTCCACACAAGCACCAGACCACTAAAAGAAAATCGTCTTCTGAGTCAACTTAGTCAACAAGGCAATAATAAATGAAAAACCCTGAACAAAAAGCTGATAGTAACCTACTAAACCAACAAAATTCCAAATATTAATAAGAGAAGTAGGCCTAGCCCAATCACAAACCACTGTAATCTATGCCGAATAATCCATAATACCATCCTTGATCACCACATGACCAAAGAAAGAAAAAAATTCCAACAAAAAATAACACTTAGAGAATTTAGAATACAACTTTTCATACCTTAATCTGTGAAGCACAATTCACAAATGCTCGGCGTGATAGGATACTCTTAGAATAAACAAAGATATTATTTATAAATACAATGACAAAAGCGTTGAGATATTGTCAAAATAATTGGTTCATCAACTCCATGAATGCGGCTGTGGCATTTTTCAACCTAAAGGACATTACCATTAACTCATAATGACCATAATGAGTTGGAAAAGCTATATTTGAGATATCCAAAGCGCTAATCCTCAACTTGTGATGCCCAAACCTTAAATAAATCTTTGAAAACACTAAAGCACCTTAAAGCTTCTTAAAAAATCATCAATACGAGGAAGAAGATACTTATTCTTAAACACGGGATAATCAATACGCATATGCATAGACTCATTTTTTTCCTTCTTAAACAAGATAGGTGCATCCCATGTTGATATAATAGGTTGGATAAATCCTTTATCTAACAACTCCTCCAACTGATATTTCAATTCCTTGAACTCTTTTGGGGCCATCCTATAAGGAAAAACAAAAATGGCTTTGTGCTGGGCTCAATATTAATAGCAAAGTCAATATAATGATCTAGAGGCATACAAGCAAATACATAGGGAAAATATCCATGAACTCATGGACAACATAAACAGAATCCAAGGAAGGAGGGGAAACAACACTAGTATCACAAATGTAGGACAAATATGGTAAATATCCCCTCTCTACAAAACATTGATAATAAAGAAAATATATGACTCTCTTGGGTCCCAAAGGAAGCACACCCTTCCAATCTATCCTTTGCAAAACTAGTTAAAGTTAAGTCAAAGTCGTAACATAATAATCTAGGATTACATAATAAGGAGATAACCAATATATAACCAAGATGACATTAAAATCTACCAGTTCAAGGAAAATCAGTTGTAACCAAAGTTTCATGCACAACAAAAGTTACAATCAGTCCCCTAATCCACTACTAAAGAATATCCGGTGGTAGTAGATACATGAGAAGGCATATTAAGATGCTCACAAGCTACATTAAAACACGATGGAAAATACGTAGACACATGGAGAAAGTAAATCTTAAATTAAATAGCATTGATGCATATCTAAAACAAACAAGAACGATACCTATGATAACAACATCAGAGGCCTCTTCCCATGGCCTGGCAGGTATAGTGTAGCACTAACCACATGAACTACCTAACTAACTAGACCCATGACCTTCACTACGGGTACCACTACTCCTTCCTTTTGCACCTCTAATAGTATGTCTACCTCTCACAATCAATATTAGAGTAGATCTAAAAACATGATGCGGATAGTCCTTAGGTAAACAACTATTCTTATCACTTACATTGTAAACTCGTTGGCCTAGCTCAATGGAAGGAGGTATGATTGAACTATGATGACTACTTGAAGCTACTAAAATAGAAGAACCATTAACTAAACTCTATAAGTTTTCAAGTTCTAGTCTACTATAATACCTACAAAATTTTCTAGAATCTCTACCTCGAGAAGTATGTCCTCTAAACTCGCCCTGACGGTGCACCTTCTTGGCGCCTCCTTGTGATGCTCGAAGAATACACCTAGTCAAATTTGCATGATCAAAAATAGTAAAAAATATGACCCATTCACTACCATCTGAGTTATAGTAAGCTGAAGAGGAAAATCCACCCTTTCATAAACTTCTAAATCTTCTTATAATTAGTGGTAATGAATGTATATGAATATCTATACAAAGCATGGAAACAAGCCTCATACTCCACAATGGTCATAGAGCCCTAATCCAATTAATCAAACTCATCTCTGATCTGATCCCTCAAATTAAAAATCACTTACCTATCAAAAATGACCTAGTAAACTAACCCCTAGTGATCTCTGGTGAACCAAGAGGTTGGCTACCAAAATATGACCTCTAATAATCCCTCACTATATCACTATATTGAGAAGTAGTGAAAGAAAACCCATGTGACCCAAGAAGACTAAGGTTCTACAACTTATTATGGCAGTTCATCAAGAAATCATAGGTTAGGTTCCTCTCCTATAACTCCACTATACCTAAGAGGACCCAAATTATTTAATATCCCAAGCCTTTTCTGATCCCCAGAAGACATAACTATACTCACAATAATAGGAGGCATTAAAAATATGGATGGTTAAATAACCTTTTATAGAGGCAACATAGAAAAATGTTAAACTTCAGAACTAGCAATACCATACTCAAACCAAGCCATTAAAGGGGTAACAACACTTGGAGTTGTGGAGTAATATAATCAGATATTGGTATAATAGAAGGATCCACACTTAGGATTGCAGGGAAATCATAAGAAGACTCTTGCATAGATAAAGGTACCATACTAAAATTTAGAGCAATACTTGATGCACTCACAAGATCACTCTCTAAATGGGTCAATAATTGAATCAATAAACCCTCAAATCGTTGGGTAGAAGAACTCTATGGGATAGAAGTATACCCCATAACTCTAACATGCTCGGCCTGAGGCTCAGAGGAGAGTCCCCTGTGCTATCTTTTTATGAGGCAAATCCTCTTACCCTTTCTCTAACTCAAGACTGATCATGACTCATACCTCGTCCTATGAACTAGGCTCTATCCTTGTATAATGGATCCGTATCTCTAGCCTCACTAGATATAGTCCTAACCATCTATGTAGAAAAGAGTTAAATATGTCTTAGAATATAAGGTTTGAAAGAATTCACATGATAAAGTGAAAAATACATCTAAAATGGTATCTCATATTCTCTCAAAGATTGATACAGATGTATACGTACTAATCCATGAGACTCCACTAAATACCATATTCTTACATATGAAGACCCCACAAATTCTAAGCTTAACTCAACCCTTAGAGCTTGGTAAGGGTCCCCATACTTAGAAATTTTAGCCAAGTGTTTACACTTAGGATTATTTTAGACTCATAAGTTGGTGATCCTTTTTTTGGAGCCTTGAATACCTTAAAGTGTTAATTTTTAGGTTGATTCATGATTGGGGAAGACAATAGTTCACCTCGGGTAAGTTTCAGAATTTTTGGATTAGAGTAACAGCGTGTTTGGAATTCATAAATAGTGGCTCAAGGCAATGAACCTACGATGCCTCTCCTAGAACGATGCTCCAGGGCCCGCAGCGTCTCACCTAGAGTGGCATTCTAGAGCTAGAGGCACCCAGGTTAGTCTGACCCATGTATTTTCCTGCAACATTATTCCACATTTTTAAGGGCAAATAGGTCATTTTTCCTTCACCCAATAGCTCCATAACATGGGATTAAAGCCCTAAATAGCACAATTTCTCATTCCTTTCACAAAATCCTCTCAAGAAATAGCCTTATCTTCATCAAGTTCAAGAACCAATCCTCAAGAACTCACCCCAATCCCCATAAAATTTACAATCAAGGTATGTTAGGTGTTTATCTAAGGGTTTCCTTTCACCCTTGGAGTTCAAGAATAGTTTTTAAATAACAAGATTTGTGATTTCATGATTTAAATGTTTGAATTTAATTGTGTTTATGTATGAATTAATGTTTGGTGTTTAATTCTAGATTGAATTACTAGTTTCATTAATGTAAAGTAGCATGTGTGTGATGGGTGTCATTTCCATATCAAGAACCCTTGAATTGTGAATTAGTTGTAGTAGTTATGATACATTAGTATGTTGTCCATGCCTAAGTTTAAGGTTATGCCTCCTATGTGTTTGTCAAAAAGCCTAAGTGAATAAATTGTTCGTTGTGAACCATGGGTGATCTAAAGGATGAATTCATGCTAGAACTATAGGTTTAAAATTACTCCCATGCAAAATCTATACCTTGTAAGTGTTTGATAAAATGTCTCTATGAATGAGTTAGGAACAAGTGCACATGCTTATATTTTTTTAAGTTTATGCTATGTTTCACTTTTCATGCTATTGAGTTTTGGGGTATTTAATACCCAAAAATATAATTGTTTACCTAGAGTTGAAGTAGTTATAGAACAGCCTCGATAGTGTTAAGAACAGTAGTACTCAGTAATCAATCATAGTTTTAGTTTAGTATTCAGTTTAGACCTTAAGAAAACCTAGTTAGTTAACAGAACTCAGTAGTATTCCGTCAGTCAATGGAACCCAATGAACTTAGTTCAGTTAGACAACACAATAAGTAATAGTTTAGTCAAGCCTATTATAGTCTAGAAATTAGTGCAGTGTCTATTTAGTTAGGAGTAGGATTCAACACCGAGCGAGTGCAGGGATGACGGATTCCTGTGATATAGGCAAGGTCTTTAGTAGCAGTCCCTGTACTCCAGAACTACTTAGAAAACATAGGATATAAGAAGTCACCCATCAGTTCTTGCTTGACTTTCTCACAGAGGTCACCCATCTGATCAGGCTTGACACCCTTAGTCCTTCGGGACATTAAAGTACACCAGTTTAGTGGATCCACACAGCCAGCATCAAGACTTATTACATGATATTGACACCCTTTTAATTGGGGTTACAGGTTGGACTCCAATCTTTTCAAAGAGGGGCATATAAGTTAGATGACTACCTCACACAGTTTTAGTTTTAGTTTAGTCTCGATACAGAAATCAATTAAGTTCTACAAATTTAGGACTGTCGGACACAGTCATCCATCTTAATGTAGAACTTAGATCAATTCATAAAAATTAGAACCGTTAGAAATAATCATGTAGTTATCAATAATACAGTATTAGTAACTTCGGTATCAGTATTCAGAGCTCAGTATCCATTGTTATCATGACCTCAGTTGCATTTTATGTATTCATTCATGTAATCTCATTCAGTTATCTTCATGTTACTCATCCAGTTATTGTTCATGCATATGAACCCATGCATATTAGTCTACCTCACTTAGCATATCAGTATATTTAATGAACTGACACATACTTTTCTTCTATGCTATGATGTCTTATATCATATGTTCAGATGCACGTGCTCTGGGCCATACTTAGCAGCCCAAGCTATCAACAGCAGACTTAGAGGTGAGTCCTCATAATTCGAGGATAAAGTTATTACTTCTATTTATTAGTAGTTCAGTAGTCGGAGTTAGTTGGGGGATTTCCCATCAACTCCAGATTCAGACAGTTAGAGGCTTTCAGACTAGAGTTGTTAGGTAGATGTTCAGTTTTTAGTATACAGTTATCAGTATTTGTTTTAATTATGAACCTTATGGTGATTTTAAGCCTATTTTTTGCATCTTATTTTAGATATATTAACATTGCAGTGTTGTTCTTATTCAGTACTCAAGAAAGTACCAGTCATGGGTTGGTTGGTGGTCCTTCGGGTTTGCTAGCACCATGTAGAATCTAAGGTACAAACTCGAGGCATTATAAATACGATATATGAGCATAAGGTTCTAAGAGACCTAGGAAGTCTGAAAGTCGCGTCTAGTAGAATCTTGTGCATGAGTGTGTAGCATACCATACTTATGGACAGAAGGCTACAAGATATTTTATGAAAAGTTTCCCTTTATTCAGTATTCATATCGTGCGAGTAAGCATAAACCCAAATTAAACTCTTAGTCTAATCCTTTTCTTCCTTCAGTTTACAGAACATGCCTCCCAAGAAGAATGAAAAAAGAAAAGGAAATCAGCCAACCCCTCAGCCCGTTTAAGCATATCCTCTGGATGAGCATGTCTCCCATGCAGGATTCTGGGATGCATTTACCACTCTTGACAATTTAGTAGCTGCCAAAAATAAATGCCTAACTATCATTCTGGCCAACCTTGTGATCAATACTACTGTAACTAGAATTCGAGACTTCACATGAATGAATCCTCTATCATTTACTTGGTCTAAGTCAGATGAGGATACATAAGAATTCCTTGAACAGTTCTAGAAAGTTACAGATATCATGGGGGTGATGGCTAGTGAGTGTGCTGAGTTAGCTGCATATCATTTGCAGGATACAGCTCACTCTTGGTTCAAGTAGTGAAAGGCAGAGCGGGCCATAGATGTAGGCCCATAGAATGAGAGGAGTTTTCCACAGCTTTCCTTGATAGGTTCTTCCTACTGAAGTTTAGGAAAGCTAAGGTTTTGGAGTTTATTAATGTGAAGCAGGGTAACATGACAGTACAAGAGTATTTTCTCAAGTTTACTCAGTTAGCCAGATACGCCCATCGTGTGGTAGCATATAGCAAATCTAAGATAAGTAAGTTTGTTTTAGGTGTGTCTAATAGTGTAGTCAAGGAGTGTAGGACCGAAATGCTTATTATAGAGATGGACATATCTAGGTTCATGGTCCATGCTCAGAAAATAGAGAAGACTAAAAATAATGAGAAAGAGAGGGAGAACAACAGAGCTAGAACATGTAGCTTCAACTTCGTTCAGCATCCTCATTATCATCAGAGGTCTTTAGCTGAGCACCCTCTTTAACCAGTGCCTCAGTACCCAAATTTAGAAATAATAAGAGAGATAGGGCACCAGGATCTATGTCCAAAGGTAGTGTTAACAGTGCCTATACAAATCCTATATGTTAAAAATATAGCAGTAACCATTACGGTTAGTGTAGAGTTAGTAGTGAAGTATGCTTCGAGTGTGGCGAGCCAGTCCATCAGATTCGGGAGTGTCAGGTAGTTGCTCAAAAAGATAGGGAGTTGTGCCAATATGGATAGTCCCATAAGTAGTTAGTTCCAGCTGATCACCCAACTCAGCAAGGTACCGCTTCCAGTGCTACCAGTTGTTAGCATCCAAACAAATTTTATGCGCTTCACACCCGATCACATCAGGAAAGTTCTCCTGATGTGGTCACTAGTACATTGTAAGTTTATCATTTGCATGTGTATGCCTTGCTAGATCCAAGATCTTCTTTGTTCTTTATAACTCCTTATATAGTTGTTGACTTTGAAGTTAGTCCCAAAATTCTAGCAGAGCCTTTCTTAGTCTCTACCCAAGTGGGTATATCATCATAGCCCAGCGGGTATATAGGAACTATCCAATTATGGTATATTAGAAAGTCACTTCAATAGACTTAGTAGAATTATAGAGGTTAGATTTTATGTCATTCTCAACATGGACTAGCTTTATTCGTGTTATGCCTCAGTTCACTACAGAAATAGAATTATCCAATTTCAGTTTTCGAATGAACCTGTCTTAGAATGGAGGTGTAGTACTTCGGCACTTAGGGGTCAAGTTGTTTTTTACCTTAGGGCAAAACATTTTATCTAAGCGATGCGTCTTTCATATTGTTTGAGTTTAGATCTTTAGTTTAAATATCCATAATTATGCATTAGTATCAGTAACATGTGAATTCCAAATGTATTTCTTTCTCGAAATTCTTCGTGGAGTTTCTCCTGATAGAGAAATTGATTTTAGAATCAACCTTCTTCCAGATACATAGTCCATCTCTATTTTACCATACAGAATGGCTCCAGCAGAACTCAAGGAATTAAATGAATAATTGAAGGATCTCCTAGATAAGATTCATCATGCCCAGTGTATCCCCATGGGGTGGACCAGTTATATTCATGTGTAAGAAAGACGGTTCTCAAAATATGCATTGACTACCATCAGCTAAATAAAGTCACAGTCAAGAACAAGTATCCACTTTCTTGAAACAATGAAGTTTTGACCAACTTCAGGGTGCCAATTACTTTTCTAAGATAGACCTTAGATCAGAATATCATCAGCTTAAGGTTAGAGAATATGACATTCCAAAAATAGCTTTCAGAACTCAGTATGGTCACTTCAAATCCCTAGTCATGTCATTTGGTCTTACCAAAGCCCTAGCAGCTTTCATGGACTTTATGAACTGCGTGTTCAACCAGTACTTGGACATGTTCGTCATAGTCTTTATTGATGACATTCTTGTCTACTCTTGTAATAAACGTGATCATGTAGACCATCTCAGAATAGTGTTACAGACCCTTAAATCCTATCAGTTGTTTGCTAAATTTAGTAAATATGAATTTTGGACAAGGTCAGTAACTTTACTTGGCCATATTATTTCCGGTGATGGCATTAGAGTTGATCCCTAAAATATCAAAGTAGTGAGAAACTGGCCCAGACCAATCTCTCTATCAGATATTCAGAGTTTCTTAGGCTTGGCTAGCTATTACGATGGGTTGTTGAGGGATTTTTATATATTAGATCCCCTATGCCCAGATTAACTCAGAAGAAAGTCAAGTTCCAGTCAGATTCCTGTGAGAAAAGTTTTCAGTAGTTGAAAACTCGACTCACTACAGCCCCAATTTTGACGCTACCAGATCATTCAAATAGATTTGTGGTATATTGTGATACTTCCATATTGGTTAAGGATATATTTTGATGTAGAAAGGTAAAGTCATGGCCTATGCCTTTAGACAGCTTAAGCCCCATGAAAGGAACTATCCTACTCATGATCTTGAGTTAACAGATGTAGTCTTTGCCTTAAAGAATTGGAGAAGCTATTTGTATGGGGTATATGTTGACGTATTCACAAACTATAAAATCCTTCAGTATGTGTTTTCTTAGAATTAATTGAACCTGCATTAGTGGCTGATTCTCTCAGTAGTATGTCCATTGGTAGTGTTTCTCATGTTGATTATGGTAAGAAGAAGTCATCTTAGGAAGTTCATCAGTTTGCCCGGCTAGGTATCCACTTAGTCAATTCAGCAGAAGGTTGTGTGTGGGTTCAGAATAGTTCAGAATCATCTCTGGTTTCCAAAGTGCTTTCATGGAGACCTTATGACTCATAAATTAATCTAAATTATAACCTTGGTGATTTGAATAACTAAATAGGTTTGAGTCCCAAAATGTTGAATAGAACTAATGTCTTTGCATAAACAATGGGTCCGAGATCGAAAATAGAATAGTAACTGTTATGGCATGTTGTGTGCTTGCAAGCGGGGTTGGTGTGATTATATAATCTTGATTTCTTAGGTAAGTAATTGGACTAATTTTTGTGTGCATGTGTAAAGAATATTTAAATTTTGTGTTTCCAGCAGGATATATAGTCAGGTCCTGAATGTGGAATTCGAAGGACTAATATTGAAAATGTTGTGGGTGTCTATATGACCAGGAGGTTCAAGTCCCTATATTTTATGTATTGATGCTAATTCATCTAGATTATTTCAGGAGGTTTGAGTCCCGCATAATGGAATATACAAATGTGGATATTCTCTAGTTATTGTGACTACACACACTAGGGCCCTTCAAGTTAAGGGAGAGCCAGGCCAATATAGCCCTTGGGTGCCTTGTATAATCATGGTTATGGTATACAAGTCAGGTTTATGGTTTCAATGCACATGTTAAGATTTGTTCCCTATCCCACAATGATATATACATATGTATACTTGTGATTACATATGTTGATTTGACTTGGTTTTAGATAATGGCATTATTCGATTCCTCTATCCCTGAGTTACATGCTAGTTTTTTAATCGCTAACCATTTTCGTATGTTGTATCCCCATGCGATACAGGGAATGAAGCTTCTTCTTCTATTCCTGTACAGTGACTAGGGGCTTGAATAGTTCATGAGATAACATTAAAGTGGTGAGCTTCCATACTTTTGAAGGCATTCATTTTATGGTCTATTACCCCCTGTCATAAAATTTTTTAGACTTGAATTTTCGCTATTGACGAAGGCATGCCACAATATTTTATTGACATTGGATTGTAGAGGTTTTGTGTATTACTGTGGACTTAGGTGTGTTGGTTTAGAGCATTGTTTGATTGATTGGATTAGACATATTATGAGTTATCATTTGTCGTATTTAGCTATATCTTGTTATATATTTGGAATTCATCTAACCCTTATGATTGATATATTCATTATTTTAGGTAAAGAGGGTGATCTCTAGCCCACATGGGACTTGATATAACCATCACGACCAGGCCCTTATTCGGGGTTATGACATTGAGTTTATGGGTCTACACTACGATCTATGTAAGGCTAATGTGGTTGCTAATGCTCTTAGCAAGTTTTCTATGGGGAGTAGGTATTATATAGATGGGGAGAAAAATGTATTGGGGAAGGATATTCACCGGATGGCAAAGTTGGAAGTTCATCTTTTGGACTCTAAAGGTGGAAGGGTAATTACACAAGAAGTGGTAAAATTATCTCTTAGTGCTGAGATGAAGAAGAAATAAATATTAGAGCGTATTCTTATGCAGATTAAGTATGATTTGGGTTAGCAAATGGTATTGGCCTTTAAGATTGGTGGTGGTGGTATCTTGAGGTACCAAGGTTGGTTGAGTGTTCCTGATGTTGATGGGTTGTAAGAGAGCGTCTTTACTGAGACTCATGAGTCAAGGTATATGGTTTATCTAGGTTCAACATAAATGGAGCATGATTTGAAGAAAATTATTTAGTTAATGAATATAAAGAGGGATCTAGCAAATTTTGTGGCCAAGTGTATGGTTTCTAAGTATGTTAAGGTAGAACACTTGAGGCCCACTGGCTTTTCACAAGAGATAGAGTTTCCTTTGTTCATGTGGGAAATAATCAATATGGATTTCATTACGGGTCATCCATGGTCTCCTAGTTAGTATCGGTCATCATGGATAGAATGAATAATTCTACTCTCTTTTTTCCTATGAGGACAACCTACTCTAGTGAATATTATGATAAATTATTCACAAAAGAGATAGTTAGATTTAATGAAACGTCGTTGTCTATCATTTCACACTGAGGTACATAGTTTACTTCTTACTTTTTGTATTTATTTCAAAAAATTTTAGGTTCTAAGGTAAACCTTAGCACTGCTTTCCACCCTCATATGGATGGACAAGTGAAATGGACTATTAAGACTTTTGAAGATATGCTAAGGGCTTGTTTGTTTGATTTTAAGCGCAGTTAATTGTATCATTCAAGTCACATTAAGTTTGCATATAATTATTGTTATTAGTCAAGAATTCAGATGGATCCTTTTAAGGATATTTATGGTAAGGGTGTAGGTCTCCTATTAGGTACTTTGACGCTGGTGATACTAGGGTTTTTGGTCTTCTTTTTGTTCACTATGCCATAGAGAAAGTGAAAGCAATTAGAGAAAGACTTAAGACTGCCTAAAGTCACCAATAGTCTTATGTGGATGTGTAGCAAATAGTGTTGGAGTTGTTGTAGGTGATTAGGGTGTTCTTGAAAGTTTCCCCTATGAAGAGAGTGATAAGGTTTTGGGAGATGGAAAGCTAAGTCCTCGTTATGTTTATTTGTATATAATTTTTAGAAGAGTTGTGAATGTTGCTTACAAGTTTAAATTGCCTA
This sequence comes from Capsicum annuum, assembly GCF_002878395.1. Taxonomy (NCBI): domain Eukaryota; kingdom Viridiplantae; phylum Streptophyta; class Magnoliopsida; order Solanales; family Solanaceae; genus Capsicum; species Capsicum annuum. The sequence goes on along the minus strand of NW_025846182.1, from coordinate 444,148 downwards.
CTAGTTTGGGTTCTATTCACGCCATGTTTCATATAGTAATTTTGAAAAAAAATTAGGTGATCCTTCTTTTGTTTTCTTTGTGAAGGATGTTGGTATTTCAAATTCCTTGGGTTATGAGAAAGTCCCGATCGAGATCATTGATTGATAAGTCCATACATTAAGGACTATGGATGCGGCTTCGGTAAAATTCCTTTAGAGAAATTAAAAGGTGGAAGAAGCTACTTAGGAGGCCGAAGATGATATGAAGTCCAAATATCAGTTCTTGTTCCTTGTGTTGGATGATTCTTGAGGTATATTTTCTTTTTTGTTTCCTTTTGAATATTTCATTTGGGTTTATATGCATTCCTTATTGTTATCATGCTAATAAGTGCCTAAAATCCTCATTCATGGAAGAATGATCCAAAGGGGTGGTAATGTAATACCCTAGGTTTTGGACTCTGAATTTCTTTTATGTGGTTGTGCTCTCCGCCAAGGAATTGACACAGGTTACAAGTTGTACCATCTCATCACGAGTTACAACTCCACCTTCCATTGTCTGACCAGTGAGGTTTTCTTAGGATTCTGTATTAATTATGACATAGCCCCAATGAGTCATAGGGTGAGGTTATGAGTTATATGGTATGACTCATGACCATAAGAGTAAGGGGTCAGGATTTGGGGTCTCAAGCTAAGAGTCGTGGTGACGACTCATGATCAGTGACCATGATTCACTACCTGACCCGTAATGACTACCGACAGTTTTCTTGCATTTTTATTAATGGAACTTTGGGCATTTCCCTCTTTTTACACTTAGTGCCCACGACCTTAAAAAACTTAAGGGACCTTATTTTCACCACTTATCCAATCATATACTACATTCTTCTTGCTCAAATTCCCCAATCAAGAACAAGCTTGGGTTTAAAGGAGTTATCTCCTAGGTTTATTATTTATGGTTTCCTCTAAAAATTTATTCTATATTCAATCATATATCTCTTTCCTAAGTTGGTTTTATATAAAATCATGTGTTTGATCAAGGTTTATGTGAATTTATTTATTTAATTTTGAATGATAAATTGAGGGTTTGGTATGACAACTTCTAGGTTGGTTTAACCATGGTTTGGGAATTGTTATTCATCCTTTACCTTTTGTTTTTTGTACTAATTAGATTAATGGGCATGGTGAATGTGATGGGGGTCTTATGTATTTTGTTTGGAATTGGTACTTAACCTCGACCCATATGAATAATTGGTTTTGATATATGCACAATTACATGGTTTTGCTTACTGTTCTAAGCTATTGCATTGCATTAATAACAAACTAGGTAAAAATGCTTTTGAAAAAGGCCTTTGTGGCCATGGTATGGTTTTTAAATTGGAATATTTGTGTCATAGATTCCCCCAGGATAATGGAAAATTGGAATGACATAATTATATAAGCTAGCATGCATAATTAATTGGTATGAAGATACACATGGTAAATGCCTAAATGGATAACCACCTGGTTAAATGGATGAGTTTTGTGTAAGTGTTTAATTTAGCCATACAGAGGGTTGTGCAAATCAGTGTGGAAGGTGAAGGTCTTAGAGGTACCGATACTGTAAACCATGTTTGCCAATGTGGGGGTCTTTATGACCATGTACATAGTTCACACTTTATAAATATTTCAGAATGGATAGGGTTAAGGATTCCTTATCCCTTCCTCGGAATTTTTGCTAGTTTGTGTGGCTAACACATACAGGGAGACTTTTAGGAGTGGGAGCTGAAACCATATAGCCCGTAGGTTTTCTTAGGATGGGCTACACAGTCTAGGATAATCATTTTAAATATCATTTTTAAACCTTATACCCTATCCCGACATCTTACCTATATGTATATGCATGTATGTGAACATGTGTATTGAGATTGGTTTTTGATTTAGTAAATGGCATTATTTTATCGCTTATCCTGAGTTACATTCTAGTGTTCACCCTACTAACTGGCCCCAGACGCTGCATCATTTTATGATGTAGGGTCCTAGGGATTCTTTGATTACTTGTGTCGAGTTAGGTGATTCTGTTTCGTTGATTGGTCTATGTTGAAGTGGTGAGATTATATCTTTTGGAAAGCCAGATATTTCACTATTTTCTATATGAGCATCGAAATTCCATCAATTTTTTTATATTTGGGATTCTCTTTTTTTGCCATGGTCGGGGGTATATCCTGACCTAGTACGATATTTTGTTTTGTTAAAGGCTGTGGACAGATTGTGGGTTGTTCAATTTTTTGAACTATTAATTCCAATTAATTTATATAAACTATCATATCTTTATATGTTGGTTATCCTCCATTGTTTATCTATATTGTTTTTAGGTTGGATAGGCTAAGTGTGTGGTCAACGACCCTCGGTGGGCTTAAGGTACCCATCACAACTAGGATCGGGGTCGATTTACAGCTATAACTCACCAGATTTTGGTCCTTGGAAGATTTATGAAATTTTAGCCTCACTGCCCAGACTACGATTCTCTATATGATTCTTAGGGTGTATTGACAGGTCTTAAACACCCAATTGTAACCTGGCCAGTATGTTGGCCTAGAGTTTCTTTTGTGACTACGACTAGGGGATACATATCATAAAGACGTAAAATGAGTTGTATGGTGTCTTCCATAGCTTAACCAATATGATGCCCCATTATTTCTGCTTTGACAACGACTGGACCATGCGAGTCGTAATGATTGAGTATAAGTCATATGGTAAAACTAGTAACCAAGTCGGTGTTCGTGATCATTGGCATTGTCTAGATAATAAGTGGGACCTTACGACTGGTAAGTTGACCCTGTGGTTCGCAAGGTAACTCGTAGCGACTGTGCAGTCAATTTTCAGTATTTTCATTAAGGGCATTCTAGTCAACTACCTTTTTCTCATACTTAGACCCCACATCAATAAAGCACTCAAGGGGGATATTTCTCATTCATAACACAATCAAAACACACCCCTTTCTCTCAAAACTCACAAAGGCTATGATAATTAGGATTTCCAAGAAGTTGGTCATCGAAGGACTAAAGGATTGAATTTTCTCCATAAATCTTGGTATTTCAGGCATTATACTCTTCTCCAATTATTTTTTCATGAAAATCATGTATTTAAATTATTTAATTGGAAGATTTTGAATGTGGGTTCCGACATGGTTGAGGGTTTTGGAATGATTGGTTCTTAAACTTTTTTCCTATGATTTTTGTTTAGAACATGTGCGGTGCATGGGTATGGTGAATAAACTAAGGGGTTATGTTTTCCCAAAAATTAATGCTTTGAAATTTTGAATTTGCTTAGAATAATCTTTTTTCATCAAACCACTTAAAGAAATGGTTTTTAATTGTGATGGTGTTACTTGGTTTGAATGCCATTGAACATGGAGTTTAAAAGCCTTGTTGGCTGTGATTTCATTTACTGAACAAAAGGGATTGAGCTATTCCCTGGGCTAAATTAATAGTTATAGAATAGAGATAAGCTTACAAGTGTAACGGTATGACAATAACTATGGTATGCATTAACTATTAGTTCTTTTGTTAATAAATGGGTTATGTAAAATTTAATTTAATTAGGCCTTAATGTGGGTGGTGTAGTAGTGACGTGAAAGATAAGGTCTTGATGGACTAATACTTGAAACCACGATTGCCAATGTGATTGTCTAAATGAACGGGAGATTCAAGTCCCCCTTCTTATATGATTAGGAGGTTTGATTTCTCCATGTTATTGATGGAGTGATTAATTTACTCTTGGTATATGTCGGGAGATTTAAGTCCCTCACGGGGCATATAATATATGTCATTATTCTCTGGTTTGTATGGCCAAATGCCCTTGGATCCTTTCAGCTAGGGAAGAGCTTGACCCATATACCCCGATGGCTCTGCTACACAGTCCAACTTAATGATTTTGAAGAAAATTATAAACCTAGTTCCCCGTCACGGCATGACATGATTATATATATATATATATAAACCTAGTTCCATGTCATTATTTACCCCTATCCCTGAGTTACATGCTAATGCTTGCCCACCAACCATCTTCGGACATTGTATCCCTATGTGATGTAGGAATCGAAGGTACTTCTACCTTTCTTGCATAGTGTTAGGTAGATCAGCTCGATTTATTGGTCATTGGTGATGAAGTGGTGAGCTTTCATTCTCCGGTAGTCTTGGGTCATTTAATCAATTTCCTTTCTAAGTCTAGAATTTAAGACCTTACCTTATTATTAACATTATCATAGTCATTGTCAGAATCAGGGGCATGTCCAGAGATAGATTGGCTTTTAGTATTATTTATAGTCTTTGTGTATATTATTGTGGACTTGGCTGACTTTGGTTATTGGTTGTTAGATATTTAGCAATCTTAGATTCATTTGAGCTTTCATATCTTATCTTATTATATGTTTGGAATTCAACCTCTGTTGGGTATTTTTTTTGGATTGATTAAGCAACTGGGGTGGTCTCGATTCCTCGATGGACATGAGATACCTATCACGACTAGGCCATAGTTTGGATAGTGAAAATGTTGGTATGAGACCATAGGGTTGGTGTCATTAGGTGTCCACGTAGCTGTGTCAAGTAGATTCTCTTTTATGAGTGTCTAGTGTACCACACTTGTAAGGAAGAGGCTATAAAGCATTTAAGAATGTTTTATTTTTGGTAATTTACTTTTGAACTGTAGAGTCTAAGGTCTTAAAATTGCCTCTAATTACCTTTTGTTTTCTTCTTAGATTTGCCTCCCATAAGATCTGATATTTGTGGAAACTCCCCTGTCCCGCTTGAGGATAGTGTGGATGGGGCTCGTCCTACTCAAAGAGTTCTAAGCCTGTGTAGGGTCACTTCTACTAACTGCCCTAGTGGATTTCCACTAATCCCCACTGATCTTTCTTTCTTTGTTAACACTCCTACTCAAAAACCTCCTGGAGATGTTACTAATGCTAAGTTTTGTCATTTTATTCTTTTGTTGACCCAGTTCGTGACACTCAGTCATGTCAGTCGGGTCCGGTTCGTGCTGCTATGAGTTCTTTCGAGGACACCAGAACAGGACTGTTCATGAGGCTAAATATTCTGACCTTAATGGGCTCTAAGGTTGAGGAAGATCCTCAAGGGTTCATAGATGAGAAAGAGAATATTCTTCGTGTTAGAATTCAAACCATTGTTCCTATGTATGTAGACTAGAATCCAATTATTCTAGGTATGTAAATGTGTGATTTTCAAATCTATGATATGGTAATATCTTTATCTATGTATCGAGATCATAAGATCTCAAAACTCAGAATGAGTTGAAAACTTTTCTATCAATATTGTTTTGATGGATGCAGCAACTAGGATCCCCTTTAGATGAGTATATCTCCCAAAATATATCATTTAAGGTATCCCTCTATATATCAAATAAAACTTCTTTAAGTCTTCATTCTAATGCATCTGGTTTCACCTTAATCCGATATAGGAATGGAAAGTTATGCCCATTTTACCTCAGCATAACCATCTGTCATCAAGGTGACGACTAGTTTGATAATCCGTAAACCAAGTTTACAACGTTAACCAGCATCACTGAAGGAGTTGATGATTAGTTTGACAAGATGTCAACTAGTTGACAAGCCATCAACCAAATCTTCAACCATTACTAGAACCTGAAGCGGAGTTGACGACTAGGTTGACAAGCTTTCAACTACTTGACCAGCCAACAACCAAGTCATCAACCTTAACCAGAACAAGAAGAGGAGTTGATGACGAGGTTGACAAGCTGCCAACTAGTTGACAAGCCATCAACCAAGTCATAAACTAAAGAAATTCTAGCAATTTTATTCAGTTTCTTAGGGGTTCTGTGGTCTTTTCCTCACCTACGACCCTACTCTCTCATGACTTAAAACATTAAATAAGTGTTATTTTTCCTCTATAATGAATCACTTGACTCGTTATTTATCCTATTCATTCTCAAGAACATCAAGATTAGGGTTTTTGTCCAGAAATAAGAAATTCAAGATTTCTTCTTCAAGAATTCAAGATTTCAAGTTCCAATTTCAAGCTTGTTTCAAGAAATCAAGAAAATCAAGAAACTTCAGCATGTCGTTATTCATCCATGGGTCCTTTTAACCCTTGAGCCCCATAACCCTATTTCAAATTCAAAGCATGGTTCTATTCCTATTTTATGAAATCCTCCATAAGACTTATAAATTAATCCATGAAAATCCTAGTAATTCAAGTACAAGTTATGGTAAAAAGTCTTTCCAAGTGAACTAAGTTATTTCATGTCTTATATTCAAATTCCCATGTCAAGTTCAATCGATTTCATGTCACAGTCTCAAATTATGAATTAAACAATGTCAAGATGTTGTTTTCACGTGTTTTAACAAATCTCTATGTCTAAGTTCATGATCCTCACATGTTTGATAAAATGATTAAGTTTTTGGTCTTTCAACCATAATTCATTATTATAGTTTTAAAATCTTTGTTATCATATCTTATGATCATTCAGTGCTGGCAGGTTATGAACACCTAATACCTATGTGTTTACATGTTTTAGATTTTCAAGTAATAAGTCAATTAAGCCATGAATCTTATCATAATTCTCATACATTCATGGTCATGATTAGAACTATTAGAAATAATGTTCAGGTAAATTTAGTTTAGTTTAGTACCAGTGTTTTTCATTTTGGAGTAGGATTTAGCACCGAGCGAACCCAGGGATGGGGAATCCCTTGCCAGCAGAGGGTATGGACCTTAGTAGTAATCCCCAATTTCTAGAACTACGTAGCCATCGTAGGTTTGAGATATTTTCCTACTAGTTAAGGGTTCACATATCTTATGATAACACCGAGTAGTAGAGGGTGACTCGTTAGTCCTTTTGAAGAACAGTTTAGTTGATCTACACATCCATGTGTTAGTACTCATCGAATGGTACTGAAACCCGTCTAACTAGGGTTATACATTTAACCCCAATTAGATCATATTGGGGTATGTCGATTATATGATACTCCCACAGTCTCAGTATAATATTTAGTGTATTTTCAGTTCAGGTTTGCTTAACCAAGTGTACATATTTTCAGTTATTCAGCTATACAACTTTCAGTCGTTCAGATTATAGATTATCTCAGTAACATATTTATTCTTGTTCTTTCATTCTCAAAAATTTTATGTTCATGCATTTGTGCTCACTTATCTTATGTATCTTAAGACAGTCCTTACCTCATATACTAGTACATTCAAAGTACTAATCGCATACTCTTCTTCTCGCTATATCATCTTATAACATAGGTTGGGCCGCTCAGTTTCCCGACCGTTCATAGAAAATTTAGCATTACTAAGCAGCAGAAGTGGTGAGTCCTCTTCTATCAAGGACATGATATATTTCTGATATAATCCTAACCATGAGGACTCAAATCTAGATATGGAAAAGTAAAGGTAGTAATGATAGAAAGATAGAAACAAAATTGATAACAAAAGGGAAATCTAAGGGTATGTCAAACCCTAAAATCTCCCTTAATTGATTATCAATAAGCACCTAGATCTTGCGTAATTGTAAAGAGGATTAGATCCTTCTTACAAACAACATTTCTAAACGAGGTTAAACATATGCTTTACCAAGCACTCAAACACTACGATGGAGTTCTCATGAATACATCATTTAAATTAATCAACAAAACTAACTAATAAAATTGATAAAGCACCTATTTATAGTTATTGCCTTTGCACAACAAGCATATTATATAAATAGCCCAAAAGTTGCTATTTGAGAAATAACCCACAAGGTCTCTCTTTATTCATGTGCCATGGCTTTCCCAACACCAAGCTATCTTACAATCACGACATTGGCTTATTAGGAGATCAAAGAAGAGCCTCGAAGCACATTCTGGGATCCTCAGGGCGATCATGGATCGAAACTCCTCATATTGGCCTCGAGCTATGTGATCAAATACGTTAATGTCCATTTGACTTGTATCATCCTACCATTCTTAAAAAGAATTCAACCTAAAAAACAAACCATACAAAATCAAAGGAAGGACAAACGAAAAAAAATTCCTCATGGTAGGAGGGTTAGGATTAGTATAAGCAGTCATTTTATCATGCCAAGGTTGCACACACTTAATATATAACCAAGTATCGTTAATGTTAGTCTTTAAAAACATGTTGAAAAATCCATAAAGGATTTCTCTATCGAAATCACCAAGATTTAAGGAACCCACAATGGTTATAATGGCATCACTGTATCAAAAAGTTAAGGTTACCTTCACCTTAGGAACAATAAAACATAATTGATTCATCACCTCATTGAGAGATCACATCAAGAGTGGTGCCACAATTGGTATTAAAGACAACAAGATGCATATAGCAATGTCACTAAAACAACTGGACGAACCAAAAAATTTTCAACCTCTACATAAATAAAATAAAAAACTATTATAGATGTCATCATAGGTAAAGAGGAATTATAGGAAGGAATCAAGTATAAAGGCATCATCTAAGGCGCTATCATCTATAAGATTTCCATTTGGCTCAAAAGATATAGTACATAAGGTAGGCAAGGGTGGAATTAAGATATTTAAGAACATATAACTTCTTCCTTTAAAGTAAATCATCATCATGATCCACAAGTTAGGATTCTTGCAACTTAAGCACAAGTGTGTAAAACAAGGATACAAAGTGGTAAGAAACACCCAAATGAGACAATGGGACATTTTCCCTCGGGTTCTTTAGAATGATACCACCTTTGAGAATGAAGTCATCATCTCTATCACATAATAAGGAAGGGCATCACACGAATGGAGTTCATCCAAAGTAGTTTCAATGGAAGACTCTCTTCTTGACCTAAAAGTGGTAAACCCTTTGTTAATAAAGGAAATACATAATTGTGAATTCTTATGGAGCTTTTAATGTCTCCCCTTCTTTAAAAACCCTTAATCTTTGTTGGAGTTATTTTGCTTACACAATGATGGTCCCTCAAATGGATTGTGAAACACCGAGAAAGACTTCTCATCATAGGGAAGGATACCAACACCCTCATTCAAACTTTGCTTGTCATGTGGACCAATCAATAAGTTGGATGTGCCATAATCACCATATCCAAATTTGGCACCGGGATCAAAAGGAAAGAGTGGCCATAGACATGAGTCTAGACAGTACTTTTTTCCCCACTAGCTTCATCCAAAATAAAAGATATACTCTTGTCATTAGCATAAACATCATCAAAAGCAAAGGTAGAGTAGAGAAAGGTATCACTAAAGTCAAATTCAACTAAGGTACATTCATGCACGTACTCACTATTAGATTAAAAACCATCACCATGATTATTCTAAACAATAAGGTCACACAAAGTAGATGTGGAAACAATTTCCAAACAATTGATACTTTGTCTTTCCATGGAGGAATCCTTAATTAGGCACATACAACCACCAATCTCAAAGGGATTATTACTTAGGCCTTCACAAGATATAAGAAATTCATCCTTATAAGTATAAAAAGAGGTGGGGTTTCTTATAAAGGATCACATCCTCAATGATTTTCTAAGGAAAAATAACTTATTGGGTTTCTTAAAGATTCAAGCAAATCAAAGTTATCATCACTGAATTGAGTATTCCTTTCCATCAATTCACATTTCTTTCCGTTAAAAGTACCCTCATCTTCCAAGATGAGATTTCCATATTTAGGAGGAATGATTTCACACCATAGTAGGTTGACATATAGTGAACAGCCTTCAAGATAAGTTATACCTTCAACATCATTCTCACTACTAGTTTCATTAGGAGTGATTGTACCATTTTCGAACATAATATTACGCTTTAAGAGAGAATGATCTATACCTGAGGAAGATTTAGTACATGAAACTTCACTCTATAAAAGACAAATATCAAGTTCCAAAGAAGTGTTAAACACAAAATCATCCCTATGAACAAAAAAATCATAGGGCCTTCTTTTAGAGACATGCTCAAAGTATCACTGCTATATTTTTTGCAAACATAATCAATTTCATCACTCACATGAGTTTCTTTATCATATTACGCACATCCTTAAGTGGTGGACTAGTTTCACATAAAATTTGGTCAACACAATTTTCACAAGGAAATGTACTATCATTCAACTCTATGGCTACAACACTAGGTGGACACACATTATTCTTACAAGAAAAGTCAATTAGGTCATCAATAGGATCAACTAATTTTACCACACTCACAACATGTCCATTATCATCAAGAGGTAAAGAATTAATAGACGTATGTAGGTAAGCTACTACTTACACTCAATGGGATACTAGCAACATAATTATCATTCACATGCACAAAAGTATAAGAGTTAGCTATGTTACCTAGAAGCTCTTGAGAACATTCTTATTTACCTTTGTGTGAAGGTTCTTTATAAGCTTTGGAATCATCTATAATTACGCTTGTAAAATCTTCAAAGGGAATCTTCTCTTTTGGCTTTTGTTCTCCTCCGCTTGCCATGTTGGTACCTACACAAATGTCCTTATAAATAGAAGGACAAACAATGTTAGCTTGGTTTGGTGGAAACTCCCTCATTTCACTCAATACAACATCTAATTTTTACACTCTTAGGTTTCTACCTGCACACTCTTATGCCTCTCATTCTTTTGTCTCTTATTTTTTTAATTCTTGGAATCTGTGGTCATCTTTCCTTAAGATTTAAGAAGGGTAAGTGGAATAAAAATATTTTCGTATTGGTCCTTTGCAATCATAGGCTAATTGTGCATATTTAGAATCTTGTGTCATGCAAACTAATAGGCACCCAAACATATATATCCACATTCCAGTGGGAATATGCCACACCACACCTTTTTATAGTACCTATCTCAGGTGAAAAAAACCTTCACACTCTCAAAGACTCTATAGCCTTTCAAGAATTATGGAAAATTCTTAGATACTTGAGGTTTCCCTAGATAATCAACCATAATAAGTGTTATGTAGTCTACGTGAAAGCAATCATCAAGATAAGAACACGTCTCGAAACTCTACAAATCTCTACCCATCTTGAATAAGTTGTTTCCTTGGATTACTATTATAAAGATTCATGTAACCCTTTGGCACATATATTGGCCTCAAGAACTCTTTCAAGGCACCCCATGTTTGCGTAGGATTCCTCAAAAGTTTACACCATTCTAAGTTTGGACCTTGAATGTACTCAAGGGCATATTTAACTTATTCGGCTTCGCTCATAGCATAATCCTCGAAGACACTTTCATATTACTATTCCTAACCAAGGTAAACATCAGAATCCCATTCTCCTTTTAAGATTGATAGAGAAGGAAGAAATTGACTCCTACTATAACCTCTATCAATACTTTCATTCCCGATTCAACACATTTGATCATGTCTATATTCATAGCCCCCATAATCCCCATCTTCATCGTTCCATAACATTCGACACCACAATTATTGTTTCCAATTTCATCATCAAAACTATACGAGGCTATTAAAGACATATTCCCATTTTATCACCTTGTACCTGCAAAAATAAACAAACAAGATTAGTAGCAAAGCTCTTCATCAACACTCGCTGAACTTACCTTATTGATCCTCACAATTAGAGCGGGGAATATTGAAAGTTTCTTATACTTTGATGGACAATAAGGTGTCAATCTCTACTTTGAGACTAGAGTGGATTATTTTTTGAATGACTCAAAGAAATGAAACAACTATATATATACTTGAATCAAGAAATCACAAAGAATTAAAAAAGAGAAAAGCTTGAAAGAATTTGGACAATGAATGAAATGGGACTCAAGAACCAATCAATTAACTTAGTAGATCAATTACTCATTGATAAGTAGTTTATGATTCAAAAAAGGGATTTAAGAATCATGAAATTTAAACAAAGAATCAAAACTTAAGCAATGGAGTTTTAAAGTGATAAGATAAGTTTTGAGGCTTGAATTTGTGTTGGAAATGTGTTGATATTCATTTGAGAACATGAATTGGTTATGGAAAAGGGTTGATATTCTAATGGGAACAATAATAGGTGTTATTTTATTTGATCCACGTCAAAAGATAAGTGATCTGAGTTAGGCATAGGTTGTCTGTGTTGGGGAAGCCTGCTCCAGCAGATGGAACCTAGGTGCAAGGCACCTTGGGCGAAGTTGTTTCTCTTGGTTACTCGCTTGAGGTGAGTTTGCCATGTACCTTGGATGTAGGAGAAACCCCACTTCATTGGTTTGGCCTGTGTTGGGTCTGTGGCTTCACCCCAAATGCAGGTCAGGAACACCTTGACCAAAAATCAGCTTACATTGCACTCTTGTACTTCAATGGTCCCCCATTTTTGTTTGGTATTTAGAATATTCCCTTGAATCTTCAAAAAGGTTCTTGTACAAAAGCTTTTGTACACTTTTTTCTTCACTTTTTAGTGTCAAAAAACCACCTTTTAAAAACAATTCCTCTTGAAGATGTGAATTTATCCAAGAACACTGAAGAGCACAAAAACTTCAAATATATCTATCTCTTAAACCATTGATTGTAATGCAACAAAATTTTGAACCAAGGATATTTTCAACCCTATAAACACATTCCAATCATCAATTTCTCAAATTATTCACCAAAATTTTCAGATTTTGCAATCAACTTCAAAATCATCAATCCACTTTAAAATTCTTCAAACATAAGCTTTCAATGATAGTATAAGGCTCAATTTTACTCTGATTAAACTTGAATTTGATATATGGACTCTAATAGTGTAAGAAAATGAAAATATAACACTAGAAACACAAGAACACACATAAATCCAAAACATAAAATTTGACTTAAGACCTTAAATGTGAATAGTGATTTTTTTGGGATTTTTGATTTTTGACACTTCTTTTTTGTTGATTTTCAAGATAACAAAACCAAGACTAGAATAGTGGAAGTTATCCTAAGCCTGGCTCTTATATACAATAATATGATCCCACAAGGACTCAAATATAGATGCAAAAAAATAAAGATAAAGGGATAGGATAGTGATGGTAGAAAGACAAACATAAAATTGATAACAAAAGGGAAATCTAAGGGTATGTCAAACCCCAAAACCTCCCTTAATGTATTATAAATGATCACCTAGAACTTACATGAACGAAAAAGGGATTAGATCCTCCTTACAACCAATATTTCTAAACAATGCTCAACATATGCTTTTCCAAGCACTCATACACTGCCATGGAGATCTCATAAATACATCATGTAAATTAATAAATAAAACTAACTAATAAAATTTCTATGTCACTTATTTATAGTACTTACCTTAGCAAAACTAGCCTATTGCAAAAATAGTGCAAAAGTGGTTATTTCAAAAATAACCCACTAGGGCTCTCTTTCTTCCTGCGCTATCGATTTCCTTAACTCCGAGCTATCTTTAAGACATTGAAATTATTAGGAACTTGAAGAAGGGCCTCCAGGAGCATTCTTAGATAATTAGGGTGATCAAGGCTTCGACCTTCTCACGTTGGCCTCGAGTTGTGTGATCGAAAGCGTTGATGACCATTTGGCTTGTATAAATTTATATTAGTTATTTAAATATTTTCTTATATTCAGATAGTCGGAGTTATTTAGGGGATTTTTATATCAACTCCTTATTATGATTAGAGGCTTTTAAGTAATTAGTTAGATTGTCAGTAAGTTCTTTCAGTCTTTATTAGATATTTCAGATGTATTCTTATTGCATAATTTAGTATTTATTTTTACATTATCTTATCAGTTTATCTTTTACACATGTGTTGTATTACTATTTGTTTAGTGCTCAGAATAGGTACCAAACTCATGGATTAGCTTGGGGTCATTTATAGCTATAAGTACCATTGTCGTGACTAGGGATAGACACGGGTCACGGCAAAACTTTTTATTAGAGACTAAGGATTTAAAGTTTCCTATGGAAACTGAATGTTTCTTTGATTAAAGTCTTGTGCATAGGAGTGAAGTGTGCCACACTTTTGGACAAGAGGCTATGAGATGTTTTTAGGCAAGTTTCCCTTCTTTCAGTGTTCATGTCGTACGGAGGAGCATAAGCTCTATTTTAATTCCTCTTTCTAACTCTTCCTTCATTCTGCTTATAAATAATACCTTAAAGAATAAACAATTTAAGACATAATAGGGATCAGCCTGCACCACCGCCTATTTAAGAATATCACCTGAATGACCATGTTTCTCATGTCGAGTTCAAGTCAGCTTCTATTGCCTTAATCCATTTTAGCAAATCAAAGTAACCAACAGGATATTACCTAAGCCAATCCAGTGGAAAATATGACTGGAATTAGGATTCAATATTTTACTCAAATGTATCCCTCTCTATTTTTAGGATTCAAGCCCTAGATGGATCCACAGGAGTTTCTGGATATGGTGTAGAAAATGACGGGTATCATAGGGCATCACATAGAGTGAGAGTGTAGAGTTTGTTGCATATAGTTAAGGGATATTTCTCATACATTATTTAAGTAGTGAAAGAGGAACCAAGGTGTTGATGTAGGGTTGGTAGAGTGAGAGGAGTCTGCCATAACTTTATTAGATAGGTTCTTCCAAGAGTAGAGGTACGTGAAGGTTCAGGAGTTCATAAATTTAAAGCATGGTATTATGATTATGAAGGAGTAATCGCTCAAGTTCACTTAGTTGGCAAGATATGCTCCTACTATGGTGGCTGACAATAGGTCCAGAATGAGTAAGTTAGTATTTGGTGTACTTGATAGTGCAGTAAAGGAGTGTAGGACCACCATATTGATTAAGGAGATGGAATTCTATAGACTTATGCTTCATGCTCAGTAGATTAAAGATAGAAAGCATAAAAAGAAGGAGAGAGGGAAAAAATGGGCCAAAATAAGTAGTTTAAATTTTTCTCAACCAAGGTCAGAAGGTGGAAATTATTCTATGTTCCTTCAAATATCCTCAGCCCTAGATCTATCTTTAGCTAGTACACCACTGCCTAAGTTCAATCAAGATAGTCAAGATAGGGCGTCAGGCTCTAAGTCCTAGGGCATTGTAAACAATGGTCATACTTATCTGCTTTGTAAAAAATGTGATAAGAATAATCAAGGTGTGTTTAAGTATAGTAGTGATGTGAGTTCTTAATGATGCAAGCTAGGCAACAGGGTCAGGGATTCTCCTGGGGTTAGTTAGCAGGGCTACTCTAATTTTTCTTCAGCTTCAGTAGGTTGCAAAAATTAGCAGGATTCCCCTTCTAGTGCAACTAGTGGGCAATGCCAGAATAGATTATATGCTCTTCAGACTAGGCATGATTAAGAAAGTTCTCCTGATATGTTTATGGGTATGTAGCAAGTCTTTCATCTTCATGTTTATGCATTGTTAAACCCCTAAGCTTAAATTTTCTTTGTGACTCCTTATGTAACTGTTGATTTTGGTGTCATTTCTTAAATGTTAGTAGAGCCATTATCAGTGTATACCCCAGTGGGTTAATCTATTATAGCCAAATAGGTATAAAGAAATTGTTCGATAATAGTATATCACAAAATTACTTTAGTTGATCTTGTTGAGTTAGAGGTGACTAATTCTGATGTCATTCTTGTCATGGATTGGCTCTACTCATGCTATGCCTCAATTGACTATAGAAATAGAGTCGTTCAGTTTTAGTTTCCCAATGAACCAGTCATTAAATAGAGGGGTAATACTTCAGTGCTTAGGGAATAAATTATTTTATATCTTAAAGTAAGAAAGATAATATATAAGGGATGTGTTTACCATCGTGTTCGAGTTAAAGACTCAAATTCTATAAATTTGAGTCTTGAGTTAGTTGCATTAGTAATGAAATTTCCAGATGTGTTCCTCGAAGATCTTCCCAGAGTTTCTCCTAAAAGGGAAATTTATTTCAGAATAGATCATATTTCAGATACCCTGCCTATCTCTATTCCACTGTACATAATAGCTCTATATGAGATTAAGGAATTGAAGGAATACTTAAAGGATTTCTTAGATAAGGGTTTCATCATGCCTAATGTTTATTCATGGGGGCGCTCCAGTCCTGTTCGAGCATAAGAAAGATTGTTCTCTCAGAATATGAATAGATTACCGTTAGTTGAATAAAGTTACTATTAAAATTAAGTATCCACTCCCCAAAATTGAAGAATTGCTTTCCCAACTTCAGTGTGCCAGTTTTTTCTCTATGATAGACCTTGGATCAGGCTATTATCAGCTTTGAGTCAAAGAATGTGACATTCCGAAGATAGCTTTAAGAACTTGGTATGGTCACTTTGAATTCGTGGTTATGATCTTTTAACTAATGAATTCCCCTTCATCTTTCATGGACTTAATGAACAGGGTGTTCAAGTAGTACTTGGACACATTCATCATAGTGTTTATCAATTATATCCTTGTCTATTCCTATAGTAAGAATGATACCTTCTGAGGGTCATGTGGTAAACCCTTAGGGACCATCAGTTGTTCGCTAAGTTTAGTAAGTGTGAATTTTGGATAAGATTAGTAGCTTTCCTTTGCCATATTATTTTAAATGATGGTATTCGAGTTGACCCTTAAAAGACTGAAGAAGTGAGAAACTGGCCCAGACCTATCTCTCTATCAGACATAAGGAGTTTCTTTGGCATGGTTGGATATTAAAGATGTTTTTTTGAAGTATTTTCTTCTATTGCTTCCCCCATACCTCGATTGACCCAGACAAAGGTCAAATTTTAGTTGTCAGATTCTTGTGCGAGGAGTTTTCAGAAGTTGAATACTTGACTCACTTTCACACCAGTCTAGACTTAGTCAGATATTTCAGATGGGTTTGTTGTTTATTCTAATTCTTCCAGAGTTGGTATAGGTTGTGTTTTGATGCAAAGAGGAAAGGTCATAGCCTATGCCCCCAGACATCTTAAACTCCTTGAAAAGAACTATCTTACCCATGATCTTGAATGGGCCACTGTTGACTTTTCCTTAAAGATTTGGTGGTAGTACCTTTATGGGATTCATGTTGATGTATTTGTGGATGACAAAAGTTTACAATATGTTTTTACATAGAAAGACCTAAATAATCGCTAGAGAAAATACTTGAAATGTTGAAAGATTATGATATAAGTGCCTTTTATTAATAGGGCGAGGCCAATGTAGTGATGGATTCCCTTAGTAGAATGCCTATGTATAGTACTGACCATGTTGAGGATGATAAGAAGGAACGTATGTAAGGTTTGTCAACTTTCTAGATTAGGTATTTGGTTGGTTCACTCAGTTGAAGGTAGTATATGGGTTCAGAATGGTTCAAAATTGTCATTGGTTTCTGAAGTAAAAGAAAATCATGATAGGAATCCTAGTTTGGTTAAGTTAAAGAAGGCAGTTAGATATCAGAAAGTATGGATTTTCTTCCGAGGAGGAGTGGTGTGCTTCATTGTCAAGGTAGGTTTGTGTTCCGTGTGTTGGTGATCTAAGACATTAAATTCTTGCAGAAGCATATAGTGCGCAATATTCCATCCACCCAGGATCCGCTAAGATATCTCGTGATTTATGGGAAATCATTGGTTGAATGGTATGAAAAGGGATATTACAGAGTTTGTGGCTAAGTGTTCAAATTGTCAACAAGTTAAAGTTGAGCACCAAAGGCCTAGTGGTACATTATAGGAGTTTAGCATCCCCACTAGGAAGTAGAAAGTGGTGAACATAGATTTTTTAATAGGATTGCCTCGTACGGGTAGTCAACATGATTCAATTTGGGTTATTCATGATCGGAAAATCAAGTCATCCTATTTCTTGTCGGTTCATAATTCATACTCTACTAAGGATTATTCATGGTATTATATTAGGTATTTGGTAAAGTTGCATGGGGTTCCATTGTCCATCATTTCAGATAGAGGTACTCAGTTTACCTCTCACTTTTCGAAGGCATTTCAGAAATATATTGGTACCTAAGTTTATCTCCGTACAACTTTTCATCCTCTGACAGATTGTCAGGAAGACAGGGAAATTCAAACCTTAGAGGACATAATAATGGCATGTGTTATTGACTTTAAAGGTAGTTGGGATGACCACTTTTCTTTGATTGATTTTGCTTACAATAATTGATATCACTTCAGTATTCAGATGGCTCCGTTTGATGCTCTCTAGGACAGGAGATACATATCTCTAATTGGTTGGTTTGAAGTAGGTGAGGAGATTTTATAGGGACATATTGAGTGTTGGAGGTGATGCAGTAAGTTTAGTGTCAGTACATCAAGTATTTTATGTGTCTTTGTTACAGAAATGTATTAGCGATTAAGTTATAGTTTTTCCTTTATAAAGTATGGATGTTATGGATATCCTTTCCTACCATGAAGTCCTAGCTGAGATCCTTGACTGTCAGTTTTGTAGGCTAAGGAATAAATAATTTCCCTTGGTTAAAGTTCTTTGGCAGAATTTATCTATTGAAGGAGTTACTTGGGAAATATAATTAGAAATGCGAGCCAAGTACCCTTATATTTTCTTTGCTAATTAATATTAAGCTTGAGGTAAATACATTACATATATTGACTCAAATTTGTTCTCAGTTTCAACTATGTAACCATTCTCATGTCATTGCATGCATTTTGATCTGAGGTGGATTTATGCACCTCTGTGTTGTTATCCGGGCTAGCCTTGTTTTTAGGATAATTCATGTGATTCTTTTGTTAATAATGATATAAATAATCATATAAGTGTCCAAGTATGTGATTATAATGTTTAAAGTTATTTTTTAATCAAGTTAGGGTTTAAATTGATCATTTAGAGTCTAGACGAGAAAACTAGTTTTACTAGATTGAGCTAGGTGTTGTTCTAGCCTATCATGATGGATTATAATGTGTTGAATAAGTTCATAAGGTTATTTATGTGTTATTATATGTTGAATAACTTACTTATAATGTGCAAAGTTCAATTAGATCAAGCAAGGAGTCAAAACTATAAGTTATAGATCAATGTGGACAAGCCAAGTCTTAGTTCGTGTTTTTAGTTAATCTTTGTGAATGTTATGTTGTTTTGAGCTCTAATATTTAATTTTTTATTATTTAGGATGCTTTATGAATTGATTATGGTGATATATTGATACTATACAAGCAGTAATTGAGTGTAAACAATACCACAAGGCAAGTGATGGAAGGAGAAATACTTAGACAGAATTAGGCGTCAAGAGTCTCATTCCAGTGAGCATACATGAATTGGACATGTCGTGGAACTCTTCCCATGTGATTTCATAAAACCCACATATCTTAGCTCACTATATATCCAATGCGGCATGGGCCATAGGCATCAACCAATGCGAGGTAGACGAAATCCATAAAATAGGACTTATTATACTTATTCAATGGACTTTTTGACATATTTGGGATCTTGTGGAGTCTTCTCATCACAGATTTTAGGGATTTTCTCTATTTTAATTAGTTCACTCATGTATTCAATTAATTGGAGTACGATTATGTCTATCTGTGGTTAAACTCCTATTTTTTGGGGTTAACGTCAAGAACATGTTTTCTATCATTAGGAATTGAGTTTGTTTATATTTCTTATCATATTTGATTATTTGTTCATACTTGTTTTAACTATTATAAGGATTCACAACCCTTAGAATATATATATATATATATATATATATATATATATATATATATATATATATATATATATATATATTTTCAACCATTAAATATCAGAGGCGTAATAGGAAGATAGAACGTGGGGATGAATTGAGTAAGGTTCTTATTCTTTAATAAAATAAAGAGTTTGAATTAGCTTCTAAGATAGGGATATATACCTAGAAGCCTTGCTTAGTTCACAAGTAGGATGATAACTTTATGCACTTTATTGCATTATTATTTCCCCACTCAAGGATGTAGTTACAATATCTATGTTAGGTAAATTATTAGTGGTATGGAGACCATGATAATGAGATAAACCCTATGAATCAATAACCAAGATAATCAATCTAATGAATGAATTTCAATAGCATAGTATGATTGTTCGAAGTGCCTTAACCTTGGGCTTTCCTCCATTTATTATCTCAATTCTTTAACTTTATGCATAGTGTACTTTTTAATTAGTTTATAACTCTCAAAAATATATTAGTTATGTTGCACCATTCTAATTTAATAGTTGAATGGGAATGTAATAGTTGCTTAACACTAGTCCCAACTGGACTGATACTTGAGTTGTAAAAGGGTCACTTTACTACTTGTGAGGCCATGTACACTTGCATGAGTGCTTGGGTGCAACAATTTTTGGGTGTCGTTGCCGATGACTGGTAATTCTATAACTGTTTTATTTTAAGTTTACTTTTTATATTTCTTTGGTGATTTATGCTTGGTCTTTGTATTGTATTTGTAAGAAACAGTTTTATAGTCTAGTAAGCTTGCAAGGGATAGAAAATTAGTAGAACTAATCCCCAAACTCGAGTAATGCTTCCATCAACGAAGGAAAGAAGCATTCCTTCTCTCTTATATTTCATAAATTAAGGAAGATAAGACAATCCTGCTCTCATTGCTGAAGAAAAACCATCCTGCAAAAATGTTTGAGAAGTGGCAATCCTACTTCTGATAAATTTGACCTCTTTTTATTCAAAAATTGGTTGTTGGAGGTAATTTTGAGCAGAAGCTGAATATAGTCCAACTTTTGATCAGCATTGGACAGTTTATCGAGCTTTCGCATGAAGATCCACAAGTCCACCTTTAGAAATTTTTGGAGATTAGTGACATATTCATCCCTATGGGTATGTCAACTGACTCTGTGAGGTTGACACTATTCACCTTTTCAATATTAGAAGAAGTGAAGAAGTAGTTAAATACTGAGTCGGCTAATTTAATCGCTAATTGGGATGACCTAGCCTGGAGATTCCTCATCCAATTCTTTATGTATGGAAAGACTGCGAGACTTTACAGTATGATTATGACCTTCAAACAGAAGCCAGTTGAGAATTTATATAAGCTTGGGAGTAATTCATAGTTCGTCTTCAAGACTGTCCACACCATCAACAGTCTAATGAGATATTAGCTCATACTTTTGTTGACTCACTTGACCATAACACTAAAAATTTGCTAGATTCAGCTGCAGGTGGTCAAGCTCTAGAGATGACATATGCTTAGTTGTATATCTTGTTAAACTGAATTGTACAAGGAAATATTGAGTGGCAAACAGCTTCAAGAAATGCTACAAAGAATGTTACAGATATGTTAGAGGTGGACTATTTTACTACCTTATTAGCTCAGTTTGCTGGTCTATAGAATTAAATAATAAATATGAACTTAGGGGTTGCATAGCTAGCAACACATTTAATGTAATCCAATAGACTACAGGTTGGTGTGAGGTTTATGGTAACAGTAGGTATTCAGCGGCTAACTGTACTATAAATCCTGAGTTTGGGATGTACACGGGAAATATTTAGAGGCTAAATTATGGTAATTCTTACAATCAAAAGTGGAAGACTCAGCAACTAAATACCTCATGGAAAAACCGACAGTAGTTTCAGTAACCACAGGCACAAGGAACCTAGACCGCAACCGATATGGAAGAGATGCTAAAATAATTTATAGTTGGTCAAGCACAATTTGTTGCAAATATAAAATGTCAACAAGCACCTACAAGGAGCTTGGCATTGCAGATCGGCCAGCTACAATAGGCAAAAAATACAAGGCCTCAAGGAGGTTTGCCAAGTGATGTTAAAAATTCTAAATAAGTAATGGAAATCACTTTGAGCAGTGGTAAAGAGTTTATTGAAGGACCTCCAAAGAAAACTAAGGAGGTTGATGTAGATTTGATTCCCCTAAAGGTATCTGAGGAAGTTGCTAAAAATTTGAGGAAGTCTAAGTAATGAAAAGAAAAATTTACTGATGAAGTGAAGAAGATCGCACCACTACTAATTCCATAGAAGTATATAAAAGATAAGGAGGATGCATGGTTTAAGAAGTTTTTTGGCACGTTCAAAGAGTTGCACATTAACTTACCATATTTAGATGTTTTATAGCAAATGCTAGTACACTAAGTACTTGAAAGATGTGGTCACTAAAAAAGTTAAGTTGCAGGATGTTGTGATAGTAGCACTCATCGAAGATTATAATTCTATACTGATGTAGAAGACGCCCTAAAAACATAAAGATATTAGGTGCTTCACACTCCCAATTCAAATTAGAAGCAATGAGGTTATCCATGCACTGAGTGATTTGGGGGCAAGTGTATCTTTGATGCCCCTATCTTTATTCTACACCTCAGGCATAGGGAAGCCAATATTGAGCTCTTTGATATTATAGCTTGTAGACCAAACCCTAAAATATATAGAAGAAATCATAGAGGATGTCCTAATAGAGGTTAGTAATTTTATTATTCTTGTGGGCTTTATTGTTTTAGATTTTTAGGAAGAAAAAATAGGACCAATGATCTTGGGACATCTAATTTTAGCGACGGGAGGAGCGTTGATTGATGTGAGAGAGGGAATGCTCACAATGAGGTTGGATGATTATGTGGTGATTTTCAAAGCGTACAAATCACTTAAAATACTTTCTAACTATAAATTTTGTGCATAATTACAATGATTAAAGTGGATATGTGCAGGGTAGTAGAGTCTTTTCCAAAAAAGACCTCTTAAGACTTCTTCATTGAGCAGCCTAAGCCTATATTACCTAAGTCCAACAAGATGTGGATAGTTTAGCATAAAAAGGATAAAATTAAGAAAGCTGTTGACCTTGAGTGTTCACACTCAAGAGGTTAGAAATGAATAATAAGAGAGTATCCTAGTTTGAGAAAGAGAATGAATAAAAATAGATGAGTCATAGATTACTTTGTGTCATGAAACTAAATCATGTGTTGCTTGGGACCCAGCCCAAGTTAGGTAGGTATATTTTATTTTTAGTTTTTTTAGTTTTTGTTTTTGTTGAGTCACAGGTTTATGGGAAGTCTAAGTTCCATAAACCTGAGATAAGGAGAATTACGAAGAATAAGTGTGGGGTCCTTAGACCCTCTTGATGTATAAAGATGCTTCTAGCTAGGCCTCAAGTCCTAAGAGAGTATTCCTATATCTACTTTCAAAGTATACTTTAGGGAAAAGTATATTTTTAAGTGAGGGGTAGGGAAATTCCAATTTTAAGGATAATTTTAAAGTTTTTTTGTAAGGAATAAGTTTTAGATATTCTTTTTGGTGCTATAGTTGATTGCAAAATGCAAGTGTTTTGGTATAAAAAGTATGTTTATTGTGTGAATTACTACTGTTGGGACTCCTAGGTTTATGATTATTATTCTTGTACTTGTTGGCTTAAAGTTGAATTTAAGTGATTGTTTGTGTAAGAGTCTATGATTATCCTACTGGAGTTGAGCATGTGTGATGTGTGATGTGAGGTTGTTGTTTATTCCTTGTCTCATTTTATGTTTAGAAATTTCCTGGTGTGTGTGCAAAGTGATATAAAGAGTGTGGTTTTAGGAGATTATATAGGCATTTGTTTTATATCCATTTTTGTACATTCTTTTATCTACCCTTGTACATAATCCTAATTAAAGTTCCATCGATCCTTTAGCTTTTTCTTTGGTATTATATGTAGCCTAATCCCCTCTTTGATTGACCTTAATTTGATCCAAACTCCTAAGTGCTTTAGTGTAAACTTAATTAAGTTAAAGAGTTGAAAATTCAAGTAGTAGAAAGGAGAAATTGAAGCTCCAAAGTGATAGTTATTAGTGTGTAAAAACTGATGTGTTGTGGTTGGGAGTTAGAGAAATTTATGCTAAAGAATTTTATTTTTTATCCCTATGATGTTACAATGAACTTATTTTGGCCCTGGTCCTCCTTAGACATTATGACCTCAACTAAGACAATAGCTTAAGTTGATAGTAGCTATCATAGGGGTGCGTAATGTATAATGGGTATGAAGAAGGGTGAAATTAAATAATGTGCACATATCATACTCACACGATAGTATATAAGAATGATCTCTATGAGATAGGGCAAAACAAAAGATGTGGGTAGACAAAATTGGTGTAAGTTCATTGTTAGAGATTGGTCTAAATTGTAAAAGTGATGTATTAAAGAGCTTAGGAAGATAGTCACTATTCTTAGCAAAAATACTTACTACCCGTCCCTTAGCCTACATTACAACCATTAAAGACCTATTTGATCCTAAGCTTTGACATTCTGATATTAATTGAGTAATACACTAAGGGCAACCTTTTGGTTCATTATGTATAACTTGTGAATTCATTGTGGGAGTGAGCAAATTTTGATACTTCTACCCTTTCTTTTATAAATTGCATTTATGTGAGTGTTTATGGGTAACAATCTTATTGTGAGGGAATATATTTTATGATAGTTGGGGGAATTGTATGATTTCTTTGATTGAACAATATGCATGAGTTTGCCAACTAGGTGAGTAAATTCTTCAAGCTAGGATGTTTTTAAGTAGTATTCTTAAACTTCCAATTGTGTATGTAACATGCTTAGTGTAGGAATTTGCATTTAATGTAGTCATTATAGTACTATATTGAGTGTCTTTCTTGTAGCAAAAGTGATAGTCTTCTCAGCTTATGATGCTTATAGTGAAGAGTTGTTCTAGGAGGAACACAAATTTAAGTATGGGGTGATGATCGGAGGTGGATTTATACACCTCAGTGTTGTCATCCTAGCATATTTAGCCTTGTTTTGAGGATGATTCATGTGATTAACGTGTTAGGAATTATATAAATAAGCATCTAAGTGTCCAAATATGTGATCATTTACAGTCTAATGTGTTTAATGGGTTCCTAAGGTTATTTATGTGTAATTATATATGGAAAAACTTGATTATAATGTGCAAAGATCAATTTGATCAAGCAAGGTGTTGAAACAATAAGTTATAGATCAATATGGACAAGCCTAGTCTTAGTTCTTGTTTTTTGATAATCATTGTGAATGTTGTGTTGTTTTGAGCTCTATTATTTGGTGTTTGAAAATGTAGGATTCTTGGTGATTTGATTATTGTGAAATATTTAAGATACAAGTGGAAAATTGAGTGGAAACAACACCACAAGGAAAGCGATGGAAGGAGAAACACTTAGATGAAATTAGGCGTCAAGAAGCATATTCTGGAGAGCCTAGGCGAATTGGCCGCATTGCGGAGCACTTTCCATGCAATTTCTAATTCCTCATATGGCTTAGAACACATGATATCATGTCGTGTGGCTTAGCCCATAGGCATCCACCAACGAGATGCAGACCAAATCCCACACACTGCCAAATTGGTCTATTATATTTAAGACTTGTTGCACCTATTATATGGAATTTTGGACATCATTGGGAGATTGAGGAGGATTATCAACAAGAATTTTATAGTTATTATCTCGTTAAATGAATTCATTCATAGATTTAATCATGTATTAAATTAATTGGATTACGATTATGTCTTTAGTGGCTAACGTACCCTTTTTAGGTTTAAGTCCAAGAACATGTTTGCTATTGTTATGAATTGAGTTTGTTTTGATTGCTTATCATTTTTAGCATTAATAAGAACATTCTAGTGAGCATACTAGAATTGGCCATGTCGCGGAGCTCTTCTCATGCAATTTCATACCACCCACATGGCTTAGTCCATGATAAATCCAAGGTATTGCATGGCTTAGCCCCGGCATCCACCAACATCTAATGGACCAAATCCACACAAGGGTAAATTGGTCTATTTTAAATAGGATTGGTTGCACTTATTCTATGGACTTTTGGACGTCTTTGGGAGTTATGGAGTCTTCTCAACACAGATTTTATGGACTTTCTCTCTTTTAATTAGTTTATTCATAGATTTAATAATGCATTCAATTAATTGGACTACGATTATGTCTATTAGTTGCTAAACACCCCCTTTTCGGGGTTAAGTCCAAGGACATGTTTGCTATCATTATGATTTGTATTTATTTTTGATTGATTATCATATTTGGTTATTTGTTCATCCTTGTTTTAACTATTTTGAGGATTCACAACTCTTAAAATATATATATATTGTCGACCTTGGGATCTTAGGAGGGGTAATAGGAGATAGAATATGGGGATGAATAGAGTAAGTTTCTTATTCTTTAATAAAATAAGGAATTTGAATTAGCATCTAGGAAAAGGATGTACCTAGAAGCCTTGCTTGGTTCACATATAGGATGACAGATTTAAGCAATTAATTTGATTATTACATCCCATCTCAATGATGTAGTTGTAATATCCAAGTTAGGTAGAAGATTACAGGTCGGCGGAATAATCCGATAAACCCTATAAACCAATAACCAAGATAAGCGGTCTAACGAATGAAGTTCAACAGTATAGTATGATTGTTCAAAGTGTGTTAACCCTAGTCTTTCCTCCATTGATTGTCTCGATTATTTAATTTTATGCACTATGTACTTGGCAATTAGTTTATAACTCTGAAAACTCTACTGGTTACATTGCACCATTCTAATCTTAATAGTTGAATGGGAATTTGATAGTTGCTTAACACTAGTCCCTGTGGGATTGATACTTGACCTGTAAAAGAGAAACTTTACTACTTGTGAGACCATGTATATTTGCATGATCTCTTGGGTGCAAGAAGTTTTTGGCTCCATTGTAGGAGATTGGTAATTTGATAACTATTTTATTTTTAGTTTTACTTTTTAGATTTCTTTGGTGATTTATGCTTGGTCTTGGTATTGTATTGGTAGGAAATAGTTTAATAGGCTAGTAAGCAGGCAACGAATATGGAATTGGTAGAACCATGCCCCAAGCTCGAGCAATGCTTCCATCAATAAAGGAGAAAAGCAATACTTCTCTCTCATATTCCACATATTGACGAAGATAAAGAAAATCCTACTCTCATGCTAAAGAACAAACAACCCATAGGACAGTTCGAGAAGTGGAAATCCCACTTCTAATAAATTAGACCTTCTTTTTTCAAAAACCGATTGTTGGAGGTGATTTCAATCACAAGAAGAATGTGGTGAAACTTCTAATCAACAGTGGAAGGTTTATCGGGATTTCACATAAAGATCCACAAGTCCTCTTGAAATTTTTTTTGAAGATTAATGACACATTCATCCTTACAGATATGTAAATTAACTTGTGATGATGACACTATTCCTCTTTTGACTATTGGGGGAAGCGGAGAATCGGTTGAATGTCAAGCCGAAAAATTTAATCACTACTTTGGATGACTTATCCTAGAGACTCCTCATCAAATTCTTTCCATCTGGTAAGACTGTGAGACTTCTCAGTGAGATTTTGTGCTTCAAATAGAAATCATATAAGAATTTATATCATGCTCGGGAGTGATTCATAGCTCTTCTTCGAGGCTGTCCACACCATCAGAAGTCAAATGAGGTATTAGATCATACTTTTGGTGAGACACCTGAACATCACACAAAAATTTGGCTATATTCATCTGCAGGTGGTCAAGCTTTGGAGATGACGTATGATGAGGTGTATACCTTGTTGAACTGAATTGCACAAGGAAATTATGAGTGGTATTCAGACTCAAGAAATGCTACAAAGAAGGTTGCAGGTGTGTTGAATATGGACCATTTTACTGCCTTATCAGCTCAGCTTGCTACTCTACAAAATCAAATAAGAAATATAAAGGTGGGAGTTGCACACCCTGTAATAACATTTAATGAAATCCAATTGACTACAGGGTGGTGTGAGGCTTGTGGCAATAATGGAAATTCAATGGTAGGTGTATTGGAAATCGTGATCCCATGATGTGGGTGGACAATGTTTAGAGGACAAATTATGGTAATGCCTACAATCAAAAGTGGAAGACTCATCAACTAAATACCTAATGAAACAACCAGTAGCAGATTCAGCAACCATAGGCGCAAAGAACTCAGGCTATAAGCATTGTGGAAAAGATACTGAAATAATTTATAGATGATCAAGCACAGTTGGTAGCAGATATGAAAAGTCAACCGGCATAGATGAAATTTCAAAAAGAAGCTACACGTAGCTTTGAGTTATAGATTGGTCAGCTGTAACAGGCATAAAATACTAGGGGGTTTTCCAAGTGATACTGAAAATCCTAAACGAGTAATGGAAATCACTTTTAGTAGTGTTAAAGTGCATAATTAAGGACCTCCAAAGAAAATTAAGGAGTTGATGCGGAGTTGATTCTCCCAAAGGTATTTAAGAAAGTTGCTAAAAATCTGAGGAAGTTTGAGTACTCAAAAGAAAAAAGTTGTTGATGAATTGAAGAAGATCCCACCACAACCATAGAAGCATATAAAAGCGAAGAAGTATACATGCTTCAAGATATTTTTTACACATTCAAAGAGCTTCATATTAACTTATCTCTATTAGATGTTTTGCAGGAAATGCTCAACTATGCTCAACTAGGATGTTGCGACAACAACACTCATTAAAGAGTGTAGTTCTTTAGTGATGTAGAAGATTAAATATAAACTCAAAATCTTGGAAGTCTTACATTCCCTATTCAAATTGGCAACATTGAGGTGGTTCGTGTAATGAGTGATTTGGGGGCAAGTGTCAATTTGATGCCGCTATCTTTATTCTACACCTTAGTCCTGGGGAAGCTAACACCGAGTTGCATGATACTGTAGTTGGCAGATTGAACACTAGCCTATCTTAAAGGAATCATAGAGTATTTCGTAATCAAGGTTTGTAATATTATTATTCCTGTGGATTTTATTGTTTTCGATTTTCAGGCAAATGAAAGAGTACCAATGATATTAGGACATCTATTTTTTGCAATGAAAGAAGTTTTGATTGTGAGAGAGGGCATGCTCATAATGAGTTTGGATAATGAAAAGGCAGTTTTCAAAGTGTAAAAACCATTAAAAACAGTTTCCCACTACAAAGATTTGTGCATGATTATAGTGATGGAAGCAGATAAGTGTAGGGTGGTAGAGTCTATTCCACAAAAGATCTCTTCAAATTTCCTTATTTATCAGCCCAAACCTTCAATATCTAAGCCTGACATGATGTAAATTGAAGAGCCTGAAAAGGCCAAAGTTGAGAAAGTTGTTGATATTGAGAGTTCACACTCAAAAGGAGGAAACAAATAATAAGATGGCATCCTATTATGATGAAGAGGGTGAAGGAAAATAGATGAGTCATAGATTGGTTCATGCCATGACACTAAATCAGGCGCTGCTTCAGAGGCAACCCAAGTTAAGTAGGTATGTTTTACTTTTAGTTTTTATTTCACTAGTTTTCATTTTTATTGTGTAATCGGTTGATGGGGAAGACTGAGTACCAAGATCCTAAGCTAAGTAGCATGGCGATAACTATGTGTGGAGTCCGCAAACCCTCTTGATGTATAAAGATTCTACTAGCTAGGCCTCGAGGCCTTAGGTAGTTTTTCTATCTCTACTTTTAAAGTATACTTTAGGGACAAAGTAGATTTTTAAGTGTGGGGTCAGTAAATTCATATTTTTTTGTTAGGAATAATTGTGAAATGTTCTTGTAGGTTCTATATTTGGTTTAAGAATGCAAGTATTTTTGTTGAAAAAGCATGTTGATTGGTGATTATATGCATTTCTTTAATACCCATGTTTGATACCTTCTTTTATCTACCCTTATGCATAATCCTTGTTAAACATCCATTGATTCTTTAGCTTTTTCTTTGGTAGACTCATATATAGCCTAGTCCCTTCTTTATTGACCTTAATTTGATCCATGCACATAAACGCTTTAGTGTAAACATAATTATGTTAAGGAGTTGAAAATTCAAGTAGGAGAAGGGTGAAATTGAAGCTCCAAAGTGATAGTTATTAGTGTGTAAAAATATATGTGTTGTGGTTGGGAGTTAGATAAATTTACGCTAAAAAATTTCCCATTTTTTGGCCTGTCATGGTATAGTGAACCTATTTTGGCCCTGGTCCTCCTTGGACACAGTGCACCTTAACTAAGGAAACTGCTTAAGTTGATGGTGTCTATCATAGGGATGCGTAATGTATAATGGGTGTGAAGAAGGGTAAAATTGAACGATGTGTGCATAGCCTACTCACACCATAGTATATGCGAATAATCTTAAGGAGATGGAGCAAAACAAAAGAAGTGGGTAGACAAATGTGGTGTGAGCTGGTTGTTAGAGATTGGTTTTAATGGTAAAAGTGATGGATTAAAGCTCTTAGGGAAGATAGTCACTATTCTTGGCCAAAAGAGTTAAAACCCATCCCTTAACCTACATAACAACCACTAAAGACATATTTGATCATAAGCTTTGACATTCTGATATTAGTTGAGTAATAAACTAAGGAAAATATTATGGTTCATTATGTGTAACTTGTGAATTCTTTGTGAGAGTGAGATAAATTTGATTCTTGTACCCCTTCTTTGTATAAGTTGTATTTATGTGAGTGTTTATGGGTAACTCTCTTGTTGCGAGGGCACATATTTGATGATATTTGGGAGATTTGTATGATATCTTTGATCGAACAATATGCATGAGTTTGCCAACTAGTTGTGTCAATTCGTAAGGCTAGGATGTTTTTATGTAGTATTCTTGAACTGCTAATTGTATATGTAACATGCTTAGCGTAACAACTTGCATTCTATGTAGTAATGTTAGTACTAGATTGAGTGTCTTTCTTGTAGTAAAAGTGTAGAGTCTCACCATCTTATGATGCTCATAGTGAAGAGTTATTTGAGGACAAATATGTATTTAACTGTGGGGTAATCATCGGAGGTGGATTTATGCACCTCTGTGTGGTTATCCAGTTTTATTTAGCATTGTCTTAAGGATGATTCATGTGTTTTATGTGTTAATAATGTTATAAATAAGTATCTAAGTTTCCAAGTATGTGATGACAATGTTTGAAGGTGTTTTTTAAACATGTTTGGGTTTAAATTGATCATTTAGAGTCTAGACGAGTAAACTAGTTTTACTAGCATGAGCCAAGTGTTGTTCTAGTCTATCATGGTGGATTATAATGTTTTGAATGAGTTCCTAAGGTTATTTAAGTGTAATTATATGTGTAGAAACATGAATATAATGTGTAAAGTTCAATTGTATCAAGCATTGAGTTGAAACCATGAGTTATAGACCAATATTGACAAGCCTAGCCTTAGTTTGGATTTTTAGTTAATCGTTGTGAATGTTGTATTGTTTTGAGCACTAATCTTTGCTTTTAGACTATGTAGGATTGTTGTTGAGTTTTTATTGTGATATATTTATGCTATACAAGTGGGAGATTAAGTGGAAACAACACCATAAGACAAGGGATGGAAGGATAAACACTTAGACGAAATTAAGCGTCAATCGATACATTCAAATGAGCCTACGCGAATTGGCCATGTCGCAGAACTCTTCCCATGAAATTTAAAATTCCATGATGTATTAGAGCACAATATTTCCAACGACTCACATGGCTAAGCCCATAGGCATCCACCAATGCGACGCAGACCAAATTCCACACACAGCCAAATTAGTCTATTATAATTAGGATTTCTTGCACTTATTATATGGAATTTTCACCATCTTTGGGATCTTACGGATGCTGATCAACACGTGTTTTAGGATTCTTATATCATTAAATTAGTTCATTCATAGATTTAATCATGTATTAAATTAATTAGATTATAATTATGTCTATTGGTGGCTAAACGCCTCCTTTCCAAGGTTAAGGCCAAGAACATGTTTGTTATCATCATGTATTGAGTTTGTTTAGATTACTTATAATTTTAGGTTGTTTTTTCATCCTTGTTTAACTATTTTGAGGATTCAAGACCCTTAGAATAAATATATTGTCGACCATGTGATCTCAGAAGGGGGAATAAGAAGATAGAATGTGGGGATGAATAGTGTAAGGTTCTTATTCTTTTATAAAATAAGGAATTTGAATTAGCATCTAGGATAGACATGTACCTATAAGCCTTGCTTGGTTTATATGTATACGAATCAATAACCAAGATAAGCAATCTAACAAATGAAGTTAAATAGATGATTGTTCAAAGTCTCAAGTCCTTAATTTTATGCACTGTGTACTTTCTAATTAGTTTGTAACTCTCAAAACTCTATTAGTTATGTTGCACCATTATAATCTTTATAGTTGAATGTGAAATTAATAATTTCTTAACACTATTCCATGTGTGATCGATACTTGTCTTGTAAAAGGGCCATTTACTAAAGTGACTTGCGTGTGCGCTTTGGTGCATTACATTTGTGAAATCAGTTCAGTTCAAGTATCATGCTTCAGACTCAGTTATGTATTAATGTTTAAGGTCATGCATGTTTAGTATATGATCTTAGTTCTTTAGTATTCTTAGTCTAACATGTATCATTTGAGGATGAAAGATTTCAAGGAGGATATAATGTAACACCACATATTTTTGAGTTAGAATTCAAACCATTGTTCCTATGTATACAGAAGAAAATCCAATTATTTTAGATATATGTAAGTGCAATTATAAAATCTATGTTATGGAAATATCTTTAGAACCTCCAAACTCAAAGATGAGTTGAAAACTTTTCTATCTATAGAGTTTTGATGGATGCACCAACTAGGGTACCCTTTAGATGAATGTATCTCTATGAATATATCGAGTCAAGTGTCCTACTATATATCAAATGAAAGGTCTTTGAGTCTTCTTTCCAATACATCTGATTTCACCTTAATCTAATATTGTAGTGGAATTTTATGGCCATTTTACCTCAGCATGTCCACTTGTCATCAAGGTGACGACTAGGTTGACAAGTTGTCGACTAGTTGAAAAGCCCTTAACAAATTCATCAACCATAACCAGAACATGAAAATGATTTGATTACTAGGTTTACAAGATGTCAACTAGTTGACAATCCATCAACCAAGTCGTCAACTAAAGAAATTCCAATAATTTTATTTAGTTTCTTAGGGGTATTTTGGTCTTCTCGTCACCTCAAACCCTACCTCCCCAATGACTAAAAACATCAAATAGACATTATTTTTCCTCCATAATCAATCACTTTCTGTGTTATTTCCCATCTTCATTCACAAGAATATCATAATTAGGGTTTCTTTCCAAGAACAAGGAATTCAAGATTTCTTCTTCAAGAATTCAAGAATGCAAGTTTAAATTTCATGGTTTCTTCTAGAAATCAAGAAAATCAAGAAACTCAGGTATGTGGGTATTCATCGATGGATCACTTTCACCCATTGAGGCAAAAAACCCTATTTTAAATTCAAAGCATGGTTCTATTCCTATTTTATGAAATCCTCCACGAGACTCATGAATAATCCATGAACTTCTTATTAATTCAAGTACAATCATGGTTACAAATGTTTTCAAGTGAATTAAGATATTTCATGTTTTATATTCAAATACCCATGTCATGTTCAACCAATTTTACATCACAGACTCGAATTATGAATTAAACTATGTCATCATGATGTTTTCACATTTTTAACATGTCCCTATGTCAAATTTCATAATCCTTACATATTTTATTAAATACTTATGTTTTGGATCTTTGAACCATGATTCCATATTATGGTTTTAAAAGCTTTGTATCAGATTTTATGTCATTCAATATTGGCAGGTCATGAACACTTAATAACTATGTGTTTACATGATTTCAAATTCCTAAGTAATAATTTAGTTAAGCCATGAATCTAATCATTATACTTAGACATTCGTGGTCATAATGAGTGATATCAAAAATAATGTTTAGTGAAATTTAGTTTAGTTAAATACTAGTGTCTTTTAGTTGGGAATAGGATTTAGCAACGAGCGAATCTAGGGATAGGGGATCACCTGCTAGTAGAAAATGTGACCTTTAGTACCAATCCCTAAGTTCTAGAACTACATAGAAAGCATAGGTTTGAGATGTCTTCCTATCGATTGAGGGTTGACATATATCTAATGAGAGCACCTGCCAGTAGAGGGTGCCTTCTTATCCTTTGGGACACTAGTTTTGTAGATCCATACAACCATGTATTAGTACATGTGGTATGGTACTAACACCCTTCCTACTATTATTACAGGTTGGACTATGATCAGCTCATATTATGATATGTTAGTTACATGATACCTCCTATAGTATCAGTACAACAAGGATATGAACTGACATGAGCTCACTATTACTACTGCTAGTTATTTCAATATATCCTTATTAGTTATTTCAATATTTTCTTATTTCCAGACATTTTGAGTTAGTCAGGGCTTGTCCCATCACCACCTCATAAAGTTTATTAGCTTTTAGAAAAATAGTTAAAAAGTAAGTTGGTTCTTTCAGTCTTTACGAAATATTACAGATATGTTATTACTACATATTTCAGTATTTATTTTTACAGTATCATATCAGTTTATCTTTTACATATGTCTTGTATTACTATTTTGTTCAGTGTTCATAGTAGGTACTAGACTCATGGATTAGCTTGAGGTCACTTGTGTCCATAAGAACCATTGTCGTGACTAGGGGTTAGCCTCAGGTCATGACATACAAAAGCTTCTAACTCTGAGGGTATGGAACTTATTATATAATAGTAGAAGGATATGGTGTATCAGTTCTATGAGGAGTGGGATCAGTCTACGGGTGATGATTCAGATTTGGCATCTTGGGAGGATTTGTCATGTACTTTTCTTGATTGCTTATTTCCTAAAGAGTTGAGGGAGGAAAATAATGGGGATTTCGTGAACCTAAACCAAGAAAAGACGATTGTGAAGGAGTATGCCTTAAAGTTTTACCAATAATCCCGTTATGCTACTGAGGTGGTATCTAATAAGAGGGCTAAGATAAGAAAGTTTGATTGTGTTGTATCGAGACTTAGTGCTAGAATGTGAGGATGCTTTACTGAACAATGATATGGATATTTCTAAGCTTATGGTATATATGCAATAGGTTGAAGATGAGAAGAGAAAACAAGCTAAAATATGAGAGAGGCAAAGTAAAAGATCCTAGTTTTCTAAGTAGAGTGGTGGCCAGCAGAATAGTGCAATGATGGTAGGCATTAGTCTAAAGAGAAGTAGGGGAGTTTTGGTTCTTATTCTATTGGTAGCACCCCCTACCCAAATCTATCTTGTGATCGTTGGTTTTAAAATAATAATGGGTTTAAGGCACTAGGTACTCAATCTTCAGCTAATAGGGCTCAATATGCTTTATCATATCCCTATTATCATGTTTATAGTCAGGTGCATTATCAGGTATGCGACCAAGGGAGGAATCAATGTTTTAGTTATTGTCAGATGGGTCACATACAACGATATTGTCGTTCTATGGTTGCTTCTGGAGAAAATAAAGTTTATGTTGCTACTTCTTCATCCACTGCACCAAAAGGTTCCACTTTTAGTTTCTGCATTGGTTTGAATTTTCTTTATGCGCTTGCCACCCACCAGGAATATCAGGCATCCCCTAATGTTGGTACTGTTATTCTCAAAATATTTCTAATGTTATGCTCAAACCATTCAATGTGTTGTATATTATTGAATTTATCCCGTATCTACACTCTATTATATGACCCGTTATGTGGCTACTTATTTTAGTTTTAATTTTGAGTGTATTCAAAATCACTTTTCTAAGTCTACCCTAGTGGGTGGCTCTTTTAAGTCTAGAAGAGTCTATTAGTATTTTGTGGTTCCCATTTATGGTAGGAAGACGTTTGTGGACCTACTTAAATTAGATATCTTAGACTTTGGTGTGATTTTGGGGATGGATTAGTTGCAGTCATGCTATGCATCTCATGATTTTAAGACTAAAAGGGTCAATTTTTTGTTCCTAAATATTCTGGTGGTTGATTAGGAAGGTAGTTTCCTGGTGCCTAAGTAAATGTTTATTTCTAATCTTAGAGCCCAAAAATTAATTTCCAAGGGTTGTATCTACCAATTAGGGCTTGTTAAGGATTATTGATCTGAAGATCATTCTTTGTAATCCATTATTGTGGTTGCAAGTTTCATAAGGATTTTCCTGATTATCTTCTCGGTGTTTCTCCTAATAGGTAATTTTAATTTGGGATTGATTTTTCTTCTGACACACATCCTATCTCTATGCCTCCCTATTGAATAGCTTCAGTTTTGTTGAAAAAACTGAAGCAAGCAGTCTAAAGATCTTCAAAATAAGGGTTTTATCTACCTTTGGGTGCTTTGGTTCTCTTCATGTGTCAGAAGGATGGGTTTAAAATTTCTATACATTAAAACAAGTTGAATAAGGTGATTATGAAGAATGAGTATCCATTTCCTAGGATTGATGATTTCATTGACCATATTCTTGGTGCTAAGTACTTTTCTAAGATTGATCATCAATTGGGTTATCATTAGTTGATGATTAGGGAGCTATATATCCATAAGACTACCTTTCAAACTCGATATATTTATTTTAATCTCTTGGTGATGTCCTTTGGTTTGACTAATACCCCGATGACATTCATTAATCGTATAATCAATTATTCCATCAGTTCTTTGATGGGTTAGTGATTTTGTTTATTGATGATATGTTGGTGTATTCGAAAAGTGACTCAGATTATAATGATCACCCCTATCTAGTATTGCAAACCATGAAAGATTAGTGGTTGTATGCCATGTTATCAAAGTATGAGTTTTGGTTGAATGTTGTGACCTACCTAGGTTATTTTTTTAATAGTGAAGGGATCATGGTGGGCCTACAAAAGGTTGTAGTGTTTAAAAAGTCAACTAGACCTACGACTACAACTGAAATATAAAGATTCTTGGGTTTAGCCGATTATTACAGAAGGTTTTTGAAAGTTTCTCTTCTATTGGTACCTCATTGACTATATTTACTCCGAAAAAGGTAATGTTTATATAGTCTGAAGATTTTGCGTAATTTTGAGAAGATCAAGGATAAGTAAACTTAGGCTCTAGTTTTAACTCTACCTGAGGTTACTAATGGTTTTTTTGTTTTTTGTGATGTGTACCTTGTGGGACTAAGTTGTGGGTTGACTGGTCATAGCAGGGTGGTTGCATATGATTCTATGTATTTGAAGTTGCATAAGAAGAACTATCTGACACAAGAACTATCTAACACATGATTTAGAATTGTTGCCCGTAGTCTTTGGTTTAAAGATTTGGTGTCACTATTTGTATGGGGTTCTTGTTGACATTTTCTCAGATCATAAGAGTTTACAGTATATGTGAGTCCTAAATGAGTTGAATCTAAGGAAAAAGAGATGGCTTTATTTTGTCAACGACTGCAACATAAGTGTTCACTTATCTACAGGGAAATTTTTTCATGTTGATGACAAAAAATAAGACTTGATGAAGGATACTCACCATATGGGTAGTATTTGATTTTGCCTTTTGGACTCAAAAGGTTGTGGTGTAATTGTACAAGAGGTGGTGAACTCATCCCTTAGTGTTGAGGCAGAGGAGAAATAAATCTTTGACATTATCTTGATGCACATTAAGGATTATATGGGTCCCTAAAAGGTGATGGCTTTTGAGATTGGGGGTGATTGTATCGTAAGGTACAATGGCAGGTTATATGTTCCCTATATTGGTGGGTTGCATGAGAAGATTTCGGTCTCTGGAAGATTATAGAATTTTTATCCTCACTGACAAGACTACGTCTCTCTATATGAGTCGTAAGTAGTTTTGATGGGTCTTAAGGACCTAATTGTAGAAAGGCCAGTATGTTCGCATGGATTTTCTTCTATGGCTACAACTAGGGGATACGAGGCGTAAAGGCTCAAAATAAGTTGTATGGTGTCTTCCATAGCTTAACGGTATGATGCCAAATTGTTTTTCTTTGATAATGTCTAAACCATGCGAGTTGTAATAACGGAGTGTAAGTCATATAGTACAACTCATAGTGAAGTCGTTGTTGGTGATTGTGGACACTTTCCAGACTACGAGTGGGACCTTATGAGTCATAAGGTGACCATAGGAGTTGCAAGCTCACTAGTAGCGATTGGGCTATTAATTTTCAGTATTTTCATTAAGGACATTCTGGTCAATTCCCCTTTCTCCCTTACTTAGATTTCAAGTCCATAAAACACTCAAGGGGGTTGTTTCTCATTAATATCATAATTAAAAGACACTTTCTTCACTCAAGACTCTCCCAGAAAAAGATACTTAGGGTTTCTAAGAAGTTTGTTATCTAAGGGCTCAAGAATTGAATTCTCTCCATAAATCTTGGTATTTCTGGCATATTGCTCTTCCCCAATTAGTTCTTCACGAAAATCATATATTTAAATGGTTTAATTGGATGGTTTTTAATATGGGTTTCAATATAGTTGAAAGTTTTTGAATTATTGCTTCTTCAATTGTTTTCCTATGATTTATTATGCACTATTCGTACTTTATTAATGTTTTTGAACATATGGAGATGATAGGTATGATGAATAATCTAAGAGGTCATAGTTTCCCCCAAAATGATGCTTTGAAATTTGAAATTGGTTTACAATAATTGTTTTCCCTCAACCCCCTAGTGTAAATGGTTTTTATTTGTGAAAGTGTCACTTGGTTTGACTTAACTATATTAATGCATTGAATAAATGGTAAACCAATGAACATGGATGTTGAAAGCCTTATTGGCTATGCTTTGGTTTAATTAACAAAAGGGGTCGACGTATTCCCTTAGGCTACTAAATTATTATGGAATAGAGATAAGATTGCAAGTGTAACGACATGATGATACCTATAATGTGCCTTAATGGTTGGTTCTTTTGAAAATAAATGGTATACTTTAATTTGGCTTTAATGGGGGCTGGTAGTTGTGTTGTAAAAGTGGAGGTCCCGAGGAACCAATACTAGAAATTGCGTTGCCGATGCGGGTGTCTAAATAACTGGGAGGTTTGAGTCTCCCTTATTATTTAAATGGAAGGTTTGAGTCCCCCATATTATTGATGGAGTGCTTAAGTCATTCTTGGTATATACTGAGAGGTTCAAGTCCCCATAGTACGTATAGTATATGTGATTATTCTTTGGTTCATGCTGCCACACGCACTCATGACCTTTTATCTATGAAAAAGCTGCACCCATATAGCTAATGGGTGCCTCGATATGAAGGTTATGCTAGACAATCCAGATTAATAATTTTGAAGAATAGGAAAAAACTTGTTCCCTGTCCTGGCATAACATGCTTATATCAATTTATATATATATATATATATATATG
Organism: Capsicum annuum; assembly: GCF_002878395.1. Taxonomy (NCBI): domain Eukaryota; kingdom Viridiplantae; phylum Streptophyta; class Magnoliopsida; order Solanales; family Solanaceae; genus Capsicum; species Capsicum annuum. Next base: position 405,295 of record NW_025846182.1, on the reverse strand, counting down.
ATTATGAGAATTGGTTTGAATGATATTTAAATATGGATCATTGCATTATTTTACCCCTATCCATGAGTTACATTCTAGTTCTCAACCCACTAATATCTCCGTACATTGTATCCAAATGCGATACAAGCATCGGAGATACTTTTACTTTTCTTGCACAGTGTTATGTAGATCAGATTGGTTGGTCAGTTGTTGTTGGTGAAGTGGGGAGATTCCACTCTCCAAAAGACCTGATCATTTTTTCTGTTTCCTTTCTAAGACTAGAATTGAAGAGTTTACATTATTGTTAACATTGTATTTGTCATTGTCAGAGTCGGGGGCATGTCCCGACTTAGATTATCTTTCAATATTTTTTAGAGTCTTTGTGGATATTTATTTGGACTTGGGTGGTCTTGTTTATTCGTTATTTTATATTTAGCTATCTTAGATTCCTTTGATCGTTCATATCTTATTTTTTTATATGTTTGAAATTCAACCTCTATAGGGCATTGTGTTCGGTTTGACTAGGCAACGGGGGTGGCCTTTGATCCTTGATGGAATTGAAATACCTACCAAGGCTAGGCCTTCTTTTGGATCATGACAATGAAATAACAGTTAAGAGGACATAGTATGTCAATGCCTTAGCAATGATCAAAACCAGGTTCTGACTAGAAAGATAGAGAAGTTTTTTAAGGTTGAGTATATTCATAGAGTTTTAGTAGACTAGCACTCCATGAATTCTTTCTAGTATTAATAACTTGATATAGTTTTCGATGAAATGTGTGGCTATTTATGTTGAGTGTTATACTCCAAGTGGGGTTATGGATCATTAGTCTAATAGAAAGAGGACTTTTGAATTTTAAATGAAAAAAAGTGTGGACTTAGGTATTTTGGTACATCAGAAGATTCTAAGTTAGTAATTGTCTATGTTTAAATATGATGATTATTGATACTAGTGAAAGTTAAGAGTTGTATCTCAGAATAAAGTACTAGAAATTGGTTTTACACTTGCAGATATAGTCTTCCAGGTGATTTTAGTACTTATGAGTGAATTTATACCCCAACCACTAGAGTGAAATAATTATTGATCAATTTTGGTTTATTAAAGAAGTCCACGATCATAGAATTATGGCCTAAAGCTAAGGGGGATTATAAAACAAAGAACAAAATCAAATGTTGCCGTGCTAGTAGTGATGATAGTGAAGTTCTAGAATAGAGGTAGGAAAGGCAGATACACGACCCATATATATCTCTATATATTTTTTGTACTTCAGTCATTACATCACTCTACTCATTCCATGAATATTAGTGACTTTACCTTATCTCATATTCTTACAGCTTATGTAAAATCATTTCTATTCTCAATTCCTAGTATAAAGTGTAATACATCACTTTGTAGTACAAATTATACTCAATGACTCTATGAATTCCTATCTCATGTCATACAGCACATACCTTACACACTTGTGTTTTACATTAAGCTCAATTCAAGTTACTGATGATACCTTTTTAATGGCTTGTAATATCACACATTATTATGCTCTCAAATCAGATCTCTTGAACAAGTTTGTTTCTATTAATTTTCCTCCTCGGGCATTATTTTAGTGTGAAATTTATGAAAATCCTTTGGTCAAGATTTCTCAGCATTCCTCTTATTCAAGATACTCATCTTCTAATTTTTTTAGTGACCATTCTCATGTTTTAATGGTGACGTTGATTGTGGTTGAGTCATAGGCTTAAATAAATTATTGATATACTTGTGGATAATGTCTTATGGTGGTTAATAACTCTTTGATTAAAACTTAAGAGTATATGTGTTTTAGGTGGGAATGAGAAGTATATTTCTTGAATCATAGACTCTAGTAGTTATAAAATATAGATTCCCGTAGTTAAGACTGGTGTAGCCCTTTTAGTTGTAGATCTATGTATATTTAGGGAAAGATTGAACAAATTTAGAGTGTTCAGCAAGATGGGACATAGTGTTTAGCAACCATATATGGTGAACCACTAAGAGCATTAGAAGTTTTAGCTAGTTAAGTGTGTTATATCCATAATAAGGAGCATGGTTGAGAAATGTTTCCAAGTCGAAAGGTTATCTATCACATTCCTTACATAATATAAGTCACATCCTTACTTTTAGCCTTAGTTACTCTTGTTTCATGAGACATAGTTTAAAAACAAAGGTGTATCATATTCAACGATAATTCTTTTTTACTCAATAAGCTCAAATTAGAAGACTATAATGCTCAGACTATGTTAAAATTAATCAAATATTTTGATTCTTATCATGCACAAAATTATTCCCTTCTTACTGTTATAAGACTCTAACAAGGAGCTTTAGAGGTAACAAAATATTACTTTCCCTTGACTCTCAATAATTTCATGACATTATCTATCACTTTATAGTTCTACATATGTATTCATGCCAGGAATGCTTTATTTGGGTTATAAAATCTGAGTATGACTTAGTCCGTATAGACATCGATTTAGCTTAGAGATAAACAAATAGTTCTACTAGTTCCCATATTTTCTTCTAGTCTTACTATCCTAAGTTTCATGTATTTACCTAGTCCACGAGTTTCATTTTTTCATTCATGCTATGGATAAATTCAGATAGTCTGTAATCCCAATCTAAATTATTCCCTACAATGGCATATATCCTAATTCAAAAGTCACTATCAAGTTAGTTATTCAGCTTTAGAGGTCAGCTATACAGTACTCGTGAGATCCCTCATTCTTAGACTAGTCTAAGTTTTAGTTGAAGATTTAATAATCATGTCAGTATTCATCTCTTAGAATTCAATGTTAAGCATTATAACTTTTTTCTAATTTTTCTGCATAGGTAGTTTTAATTTAAGGACGAAGGACCCTTAAAGGGAAGATATTGTAACACCTCAAAAATCCAAGTTATGATTAAATCTATGATTCAAGTACATGTAGAACAAACCATCATGTTTTGAAAGTATCAGATGTGATTTAGAAAAGTATTAACACAACAAGTAACTCCTAACTCATAGCCAACTTGAAACCTTCCTTACAGATTGAGTTCTTGCGTAGAATCTTTCTATAGTAAAATTCAAACAAGGGTATATTATAGAATATAAAGAGTTTTTTAACTCAAGACTAACAAAATAAAGGTCTTTGAGTCTTCTTCCAACGCCTCTAGCTTTTTGTCAATATTATTCCTGAATAAAATGTTATGTTTAATTTACATTAGGGTGTCTGTTTGCCAGATACTGATGACCTAAATTTATGATCCATCAACTAGTTAACAAACCATCAATTGAAGTTGTAAAACATAACCTAAACCATTGATTGACGACCTGAGTTGACGAGCCATAAATAGGTTGGCGGGCCATCAACCATGTCGTCAGATATGAAATTTTTGTAATTTATTTGTTTTCCTTATGCGATTTTGATCCTTCCCTAACATGCCTCAAACTTCATGACATGTAGTATGGGGACCTTAAGCTCATATGAACTGGAGGTCACCCCTATAATCAAATCTAAACACCCATCATATCATAAGAGTCGGAGGAACTCCAAATCACAAATTTAAATCATTTAATAATATTACAAGTCAACAGTAGATTCATAATAATAATAACTATACTCAAGTTAACATTTGTTCACAATACCTCTATACAAAACCCCAATCAATATTTGTAAGTTTCAGGAAAAGCCCACGACTATAGCGAAACAAGGTGTTAAAGAGACTAAGTCTAATGAAAGATACTAAGAGATGAGGTCTTCCAAAGTAAGGAAGCTCACAACTTCAAGTAAATTCATGAAGAACTTCGATCTACTAATCACTGTCCAGGTAAAGAAGATGATGCTCTAGGCCCTACGTTGGGATGGGATGTAGCCTTTGTAGATGGTTAATGGTTAAAACTCTAGCATGTGACTCAAGGATAAGGTGATAAAATACATAATCAATCAACACCAAGTCAATATATCATATTTCATCATATTCACACACTTATCCATACATATAGATATGTCCCATGCCAATCAAGATATCAAAGCTTATCACCATTCTCAAGCATTCATTCATTAGATGCAAAGTGGAGGAATACTACCTTTCCATACTTATAGATTCATCATTTTTTATACACAAAGAATTTTAGCCACATTCATATTATCATTAGATCAGAGACTTTACTCATGTACAGACATTGATCGTTTAAACAAAGGACTTCATCCACACATATTTGTCATTCAAATAAGGGTCTTTACCCACACACATTAATCAGTTTTAGGGACTCCAACCTCATGCCATATTTACACTTTACCGCAAGCCTCATTTTGAGGCGAGGTGCTTTGACCTCAAAAACTCTTCTTAAGCAGTGGGCTTTACCTTGCATTCTCATTAGGAGAGGGACTTTCACTCCAAGCCATATCATGGGGAAAGGGACTTTGACCTCAAGCCATTATATAAGGAAAAGGATTTTGACCTCAAGCGATTACGACCACCATCAGCTGACAATTGAGACTTTACCCTCTTGTCTATGCATCTACACATATTTAATAAGACATTTAAGGACTTTAGCCATTTAGCCAATTTAACATTATACAAGACCTCATGGTCATTATGGGAGCCTTAATTGGTCAACCATCTTAATAGGACAATGCCTACATTAAATTCATTAAACTATTCCTTTTTGTGTTCCTTAAAACCCTCACAAGACATTGACATTGTAATAGCATCCTAATAACAAACTTTCATTTAACTAACTATTCATGTTCATCTTCATATTAAGGGACTTCAACTCCCTATTTTTCCTTTAGCACAACAAGGTTATCATCGCTCCTTATGTTATTTACCATACTCATATCATAACGTTTATCAAACACTCATACTCATTGGACCATTATCCTAGTTCAACATATCATCAATAATAGACTAGACAATTCACTTAGACATTTTCATAAAAACCTTTTATGTATACTTATATCAAGGTCCTTTTCATGGTAGGTATCATCAAGACTAGGGTTACTCACGACCCTTATGTTAGACAACATAAAACAAGAATCCAAATATATAATCTACCATATAATCTAAAAGCATACAAAATGTATCAACATTAGTATAAACAAGAATCGTCATTATTCATTAATAGATAGTGAAACCCTTTTCATTTGATTCAAAAAAACCATGTACACTTACTAATTCAAGTCTAAAATACACGAGTTTAGAGTCAATGCTCTACGCGATGATGGGTCGCATATCCTAAAATTCCACACAGAAAAATTATTAATCATGATAAAGAACAGAATTCAACACATTTTTGTCTGAGATCTTAACGGGAAATTTTTTTGGGGCATCACAATTGATCACACATAAATTATGTCTTTATATCCTAGGAAGGTATAATGCAGCCTCCCAATAAAGCATATCTTGGAATCCATGTTGCTCAAATAATTTATGTCGTCTCAGGGAATCTCAAACAGAAAGATAAAATTTGAACTAAGTAAACAATGGCTCACTATACTATGACTTACATTATGATTTATAGTTTACTTCATATTTAATGTGAGTCATTTATACCTGTTCGCATAACCAGTTCTCATGTATAATTTCTAAATTAGTTTAATGTGTTCAATACACAAGTATTTATATTTCCTTATCATGTTAGCTCTTATGACATTTCAGTCATTCTTGTACAAATTGTAAATAATTTATACTTGCACATATGTTTTCAACACTATGCATGATTTATTACTTTTGTTTTAGTTATGAATTTCATATGTATTCCCTCATTATTAGTATGTTCTATCATACTAACCACATATATTTCTCTATGGACACATTATTTGATAATGTAGGTATTAGTTCTAGCTCACACAATCATCATTTGAAAGATCATAACTTCTAGCAAGCGGGTGATAAGTTCTCTTTATTCAGGACACAAGACAGTTGCAGATCCAATGTATTATTTTAATTCATATGTATTGCATTGGAATAGTCGATGGTCATGTCCTGGCATTCTATAGTCTTTATTAGTTGAGATTTTATAGATAATTAAGAGTTGTTGTATTTAGTTCCAGCTTCATTAAGATTACAACTATCATAAACAAACCTTATTAGATTTTTGTATTATTCAGTAGCTTCCCTTTTCAGTATCTTATTTCATAAAATTCGTGTTGCTCAAGCATTATTCTAGTATAATAGGTTAGTTTGGGACCGCTTGTGCTTTCAAGTACTGTGTTATGACAATGGGATAGTCTTAGATTGTGAAATAAAGTGATAAATAGATAATGCTCATAGGTTTAATGTGAGGGAGAGGCTACTTAATAGAACATCCAATTTGCTTATTATGGTTTGATTTTGTATATATGCTTATTGTATGGGAATCATTGTTAGTTCATAGTACCTCTTGAATATAGTATAGTTTAGTTGATAAGCTTGATGAATCAAGTTATCTATATTATAGTTGATGATCTTTATTTGTAGGGTAGATTGATGGAGTAGAGATATTAGCAGTGTTATGCATATTTATCTCTCTCTATATATTACAAAATGATACTTGGTGAGTATTTTTCCTTGAATGATTGAGGTATGTTGAGCATTGAAAAGACTAATTTGAGTTTTGGTGAAGAATATATGTGTTAATAAAAATCCATAGTGGTGTGTTTATTGTAGTTTTAGCTAGTATGTAAATACCCTAATAAATATTTTCCTAGAACAGGAGTTTTTAAGTTGTTTAATGTTGAATATAGATCATGGTAATATGACTGGTGGTGATGAGATTATTTTGGGATATTCAATTCATATAGGATTCTACAGGAAGTTTTAGAATGACAAATAGGTTCCCAAAATTTTAGTTATAAAGATTTTTGTAGTAGGATAAATCTGTGATGTCAAAATTGAAGAAGTGTATCGTGAAATTGAGTTGGGAACAATTTTCGACCTTATATTTTGTTGTATCTAAAGGTCCATTACTGCAATAATATTGACGCACTAACAAAAATATCAACATGATGATGGTCTGCTTTTCTTAAATGTTGCCACAGTGATAGGTGTGTCCCTACAATCTTGAATCCATCATTGTAGCAATGAACTTGTAGTAAGTACTAACTAAATTATAATGTGACATTTACATTTTCCATCATTTATAATTTTTTCCCTATTTTTTTGTTCGTCTTAATAGTGTGTGGTGTCCTAATAATTTTTGATGACTCATTAAAGAAATTTTATTATGAATATAATTCCTAGAGATTGAATGATTATAATTTGTACATATAGCTTAGTAAACAATAGTACGTAGGATAGTTTGGTAGTTGTTTTGCGTTATCCATTTGATGACAGTTCGATTAGTGTTATCAAATTATTTTAAAAGTAGATGAGAGGTTGTATTTAATTTTTATAATCTTAAAACTATGATTTCCAAGAATCGTGCTAAAAAAAATCTCCCTCTTATTTATTGTACCTATTCAGGGGAAGAGCAATGAATAAATGGGTATCTATTATAATGACTTATTTTGTCGTTACTAAAAACATCTGTAGTAAAGGTATAATAACATCATTCATACTAGGTTATAGGATTTATTCTTTAGTGTGGAAGATCATTATGCATTATTAACTAAGTTCATATAATACACCAAGCACAAAGTTAAGTTGGAAGTTCTCCTACTAATTGAGTTTCGAGCTATGTTTAAATGAGTTTCAATATCAAATTATCACTCTTCCTACAATATAAAGATTTATGGTATTAATATACATCAAATTAAATATATTAGAGTCTTCTTTCCAACACCTTAGACCTTTTGTTAATACGCTTCCAGAGTAAGAAGTTAAGATTATTTTATAGAAGATTGTTCATGCTAAACAGTTATTCACTATAGTGACAAATAGGTAGTAATTAAGCTCATATTTGATGGTTTTTGGTTCCTTAAAAATTGAATCTTTAGCTTTAAAAATCCTGTTAATGGAGATGGATTGAGTAAGATGGAACAAGTTAATGTTTAATTAATCTTGTATAATGTTTTAAACATTAAATTAGAATAAAGTTAATGGATTAAATTCCTAAATTGATTATTCAAAGAGTAATTTATTAATTACTCGTATAATTATTTGATTTCTAGGTGACTGAACTAATGGAGACATAAAGGAAAGAAAACACCAATCTTGGTACTGCTTCCTTATTCCAAGATCTTCGGCCGAGATAGTTTATGGATTATTGTGTGGTAGAAATAGGTTAGCTAAGCTTAATAATGATAATTTTGAAGGGAAACTGCATGAATAGGCATACAAGCATGGAGTTTGGATGGATAAAACATGTAACTCTATAAAAAATATCTAACTCGCTTTTTTGTGTGGATGCTTTGATGGGGTTTGTATTTACATGACTTGCTTGATGATTTATAAGTTTAATATGTGAATGTGGTTAACAATAGAGGAATTATGTGAGCTTATAATCTCTAAAACCTATCATTAATCAATACTACCTTAAAAGCATGAACTCAGTATCCTTAAGTAAAATTGCATGACTAACACTAACTAATTTAGTTAAAATTAAAATTAATTAAATTCAGAAAATTGACCTAATCCATTATGCAGTATAACCCTATACGATTACGCTACAAAAATCACAACAGACACCATTGCACATTTCTAACTAGATGCCTAAACCATTACTACTCAAGAATTGCACAATTGAATCTAAAACTTGAGTCATGATTGCACTACACAAACAGTCATCCATGTTCTTTTCCATTTTCCCTATTAGGCTAATAAGTAAACCTACTATTTCTCAACTGCCACACTATCAAGCTTTTTTCTTAGGCATCCACTTCAAATAGCTTGTGTTGCTTAAATTTATGTTCAAATTTCTTTTATTGTCAATATTGCTTGCATCAAATTTTGCTGTTAAAGCTGTATCAGATCATTGATGAAAGGATTTAACTATATTTATGGCTTTGTACTTTTCATTTACAATTAAGTACATAACTCAGACATTCTTTTACCATTTATTAGATACATTTTTGTCTTTCCACATCTCTATTTATGTCTAGGAATTTAACGTTGTAAGTCCCTTAAAGGAAACTGGTATAGTACCAAGAATAACTTAGTTAGCAGACACATAAAATCTGTACTATATTAATTCCTTATTTTGTTATGCAAAATAAAATTAAGAATTTAACTTGTAAATTTTATTGGATTTCCACTTCTCAGTGGTTCAGGTAACTTAGATACATATATAGAGTTCAACTTCTTTGTTTATGTCCAACAATTCCAGTTGTAACCCCTCTATATGTAACTTCTATTGAATAATTCATAACATTTTCTTGCACTAATTAGATCAAAAAAATATGTGTTTCTTTTTGGTTTCACAATAGTACTACCGAGATGAAGTTGGGGAGTGATAGGTCATCCTTGCCTTAGGTTGTTCTAGAAAATTTAATATTGCCTGATATAGTACATCTATGTTGGATGATTTGGGTAGATTACCAAATTGATGGAGTATTACAATTATGCTTTCAGGTTGTAGTAAAATTTTGAAGAATTTAACTCTACAATCTCAAAAGATTGTGGTACTAGGAACACAAGGATATACAAAATGGATGGAAGCACCATGAGAATGATTTAGATCTACTTGAAAATAGAGGACTCGGGTATTATGCCACACATGATATGATTTGAAAAGCAGGCATATCAAAGATCTGCATCTCCCAAAATCACCATCACAAGTTCATTGGGTAATACTCATCAATCTAAATTTCCTCTCACGTTATACAATTAGATTCAAAATGAGACAAATGGTCTACCAATTAATTTTCACACCTTGGTCAATCCTTCACACCAATAAAAAATTCTTGCAGCAATATTATCCAGTGTATAAATCTAAGTTTTTCCTTATTCTTTGCTATCAATTATTGGTTAGACGCATGGTCAGTGTAGACAATAGACTTGGTGCCCAAAAAATAGGCACAAAATTTGTCAAAAGCATACACTAAAATCAACAACTTTAACTCAGTGACTATGGAGTTCTTTTGTGGTTTGTTTACATATTTACTCACATAATACAACAGATTGAATAATTTTTTTTCTGATATCGAAGAACTTCCCGCAATGCTATCCTACTAGTACACATAAGCTCTCAGGGAAGTGACAAATTAGGATCTACAATAATAGTTACTGTTAGAAGAAACTCATTGAGAAAATTAAATATCTTTAGGAAACTTCCTCCTAGCTCAAACTTTGCTTCTTTTTCGAGAAGTTTGTACAATTTATGTTCTATTATTGAGAAATCTTTAAGGAACCACTAGGAAAAACATGCATACTCTAAGAATCTTCTCACAACCTTTATGGAGATTGGAAAGAGAAATTTATCTATTACTTCAATTTTGTCTTGGTTTACTTGGATACCTTTCCCCAAAATTTTATTCCTAAACACAATTTCCTCTTTCATCGTGAAGTGGCATTTCTCCTAAATTAACACAAGTATTGTTTCAATGCACCATTAGAGTACTTTACTTATGTGAACAAGGTATGTTTCAAATGAATCTTCCAATACTGAGAAATAATCCTTACATACCTTCATCATGTCCTGTAATATATGCAAGAAGATTGATGAAATACATCTTGCGAATTTGACGAGGGCATTACATAACCCCAAAGGCATCCTCTTGAAAGAAAAAGTGACATAAAGATAGGTAAAGGTCATCTTTTCATGATCATTGGATGTGAAGATATTTTCTTATACTTGAAGTAGACATCTAGAAAATTATAACCTCTCCCCAATAGTCGATCCAACATATGATCCATAAATGGCATGGTGAATGGCCTTTTTAGTCCATGAATTTGGATTTTCATAATCCATAAACAAACATCATACCATGACCAATCTTTTTCTCAGCACATATTGAACCGGACTAACCCATTTAGTATTGTAGATTGTATAAATAACCCCCATTAAGCCACTTAATGATCTCTTTTTTTACCACTTCTTGCATAGGATGGTTTAATCTCATTTGGTGCTTAGCAGTTGGTAATCATTTAGGCTCCAATTTAAACTAATAGGTACAAATATTTTTGGATTCTCTGTAATCTCTTTATTGATTTATCCACCATATAAAACCACGTTGTGCTATCCTTTGAAGTCCTTAAGACCATCCTCTTGAATATGGCCAGTGGCACCAAGTTGATGCTTTCTCCCAAGTAAAATAAAAATTTGCCATATTGGTACATACACATTGTACAAGCGATGGTGAGTTAAGAAGGATCTTTTTTCATTACTAACACATTAATAGACATGATATCACTATAATGGTGCAAGATTTCAGCCATATTAATGTCCATAGTTCTCTTTCTAGTCACAAATTCCTTCATCAACTTGGCATAGTCAGGTATCTTAAGCAAAGTGTCCACCAAGGGAATATTGACCAATAATTTATTGAACATGGAGATAAACTTCTTAAATTCAACATCTTCTTCTTTCTTCTTAAGACTTAATTCGAATAGAAGGAGTATAATTATTGGCTTCAAAACAACAGGTTCTCGTTCAGCTTTAAACACTTTTCCTCAGCAACTTGTTCTTTCTCATGATTATCATTTGTATCTTTAACCACTATCATTTGCTCATCATTCAAATATTTACCGTTTTTATCCTTATAATTGGGCTCAAGAGGCTTTTCAGTGTGCTTTCCTTTCCTATTTATTTTCTTTTCAATCACCCTCTCTCTAAAAGTTTCATTAACATCAATCATTTCATCACCATGTATTTTCTCGGTCTTGGTGAAATTATCCATACAATGATTATTTTCATTATTGTAATTCACCATCGTGTCACTAGGAAGTTAACCTTTTTTGTCATAGATTAAGGTGAGATATGATTTGACTTCACTAAGTTTAAAGTTATTTAATGAAGACCGCATGGGATTTGACAATTTGATTTAACAAAGATAAGTCACATTTCCTTCCTTTAAGAGCTTTATCACTACCTGTGACTCAATGTAAAATTCTGATAATCAAATCTTGTGTTCGATAACTTCTTCGGATTGAAATGAACTCTTTGGTCTATTGACGTTTATTAAGGTGAACATACCTATCTATCACTGTCTCTATCACAAATTATATCCCTCCAATCACGATGCCTATTGTGATATTGCAAATCTCTATAATGGTCATATAAATCTGATACGGTTATGACTACCCCTACGTGTACACGGCCTTTCACACGAAGCCAAGCGCGGGAGTTACAAACACTCCAAGCCTTGTTCATGCAAATGGCCGTGTGTGAGTTGTTGGCCGAACCAACCAAGGGTCTCAACGTCCTTATGTGTGAAGAGGGGGCCTAAAGTGTAATAACTTAAGTCTTCAAGGAGGCCACAACAAAGGAAGGGTGTCTTGGTCTTTTGCTTATTTTTGTTGTAGTATAAATAGAAGGTGTTAGTGAGATATCCACTAGTTTTATGTTGAATGCTGAAATTGTAACCTAAAAACACCAAAATATCTTCCATTTTCTTCTCCAAGAAACCGGATCTAGATCTCACAAGGAGAGGAATCCTCGTGTTGTCTCTTTGGCTAGAAACAAAGGTTTTAAGGTAGTTTGAGTGCCTTTTGGTCTTTGTAAGAGCTTGGTGTTAATATTCATTAGGCTTAGGGTCCTCTCATCTTGTTAGGGTTCTTAGTTTCTTGAATATTGTATGTCAAGTTGTTTACCTTCATTATCTTGTTATTGTTGTTGTGTTGTTTATCTTTCTTATCTTGAAGTCTAGGGAGCCGTGTGGGGCTTGTTTCGATCCCCTAGCATTATTGTGATCTTGTTGTTCTCGGATTGTGCCTCAAAACCGAAGACCATCTCTTGTGTGGTAATCTAAAAACCAAGACTTAAAACTTGTTGTTGTTGTGTTGTTGAGTTGGAATCCGAAAACTCTAGTTGTTGGGGTTTGATCTTGCATCAAAATCCCTATCCCTATCTTTCTTCGAACCTTTATTTATTCCTTGCCTTTGATAGATAGGCTTCCCCCTCTCACCTAGTTTTACAAGAAGTGAATCTCCTTAGCTAGTGAGGCACCATCATCATCATAAGGTTGTCTTCCTCTAGTAGCCATGACATTCACAATTTTAGGAGTTCTTCTTACAAAATTCTCTGTAAAAAGATCTATTTGAGTTATGTTTTTCAAATTCTCATGACATTCCTCATATTTCTTTCATTACTGATGGGTCACCAATGATAAAAAGGGAGCACCTATTGCTAGCTCATTGTCTTTGATGAGCTAAGTACAACATGCCTTTGCCTTTTTACTTGAAATCCCAAAATATCCCTAAAAGTTTGATTCATCAAGGAACCACCGACAATATTATATGTTACATTCTTGTTCAAGTCACCATTTTCCATGTTATATAAATCATGTTCTGCCTATATAAGCTATTTCTTATCACACCTACTAAGTACATTCAATGTACTTATTGCATACTACATTTTGTGTTATATTGTAATGATTCGATTTACAAGTCATGATGACACCTACTATAACCCACCAATAGGTAAGCTAAATTGTAATCCGGGGCTAATAGTAATGGGTTAACTTCGTGGAATATGTCCAATCATAGGCAAAAATAAAAAACACACTTACAAATAAGCAAAGTGTTCTAAATAGATAAAATAGTCAATAGAAGATACCATGCCACGACCTGGTAGAGTCAGTACAAGAGCAATTAATAAAAATAATACAAATCAAAGACTTATAATAGTAAAATACATATGTCTTGATAGCTGAAGATTGAATATCAAAAGATACAAGGAAATAGGTGACTCCGACTCAAAGAGCTCACCCTCTTTCGTGAAATATCAGCACAGTATGATAAATGATCAACAGCTATAGCCAGAATTCGGATATGCACCAAAAAGGTACAAAAGTGTAGTATGAGTATTAAAATAACAGGTAATCAGTTGGCATCATCAAACGTCTGAGCTAAATCATGATATAATTATGATAAAATGCAAGATAATTTAATATAAGTCAAGATACCAAAACAAACATGAATCATCTGCAATACTGTTGTACATAACAAGTAATTTAATCATAATAACAATATAAGGCAAGGCATAAGAACATGCCAACATTTTTGTGTAGTATAAGTGAATAAACTCAAATAACAACACATCACAAGGCATCACACAAGCAATCACAAACTACAACATTAGCTCCTATATGCAAATTGGTGTTAAAAGTAAATAACACATAGCAGACTCTCATATGCCTAGATGGTACAATCAAATATAGAGTAAATAAATTAATAATCACTTATAAATAACCAAATCATTATATAACCATCATTCCATAATTTATCATCAATTAATCATTTCCAAACTAGGACCTAGCTGCGACGGGTATATTAAGTCCTATAGGACCGAAGATCACCCCTTCACTTTACCTAATTAGAACAAAAACCTTATGTGTTGATTGAATTACGAATATATAACAAGATAGCATATAATGCAACTAATGACAATTTATTATATATCTATTCCAATCACCGCTAATCGAAAGATCGTCCTTCGCCAAAATAATTTACCAAACTAAAACATAATCAACCAACCACCCAGGTCCACAGTGATTTAACAAGCCTCTACAAAACCAAAATCAATGAGATGTCAGGTCAAGCCCCCTATAATAGCCAAAACTAAATATAAACCAGGTCTACGACATAGGAAATAATGACCATGAAATTAAGCCTTCCAAGGTATGGAAGATCACTAGTGAAATTTCAACTCATGAACTATCATGAGCACCTGATCGCCAAACATAAAAAGTATAAGAAGTTCATCTTTGTGCATCGCATAGAGATACAGCATCCGGAGACAATTAGTGGTTAGAGCTCTAACATGTAAGTATTTCAAATTAATTTATGGATAAAAAAGCCTTCATAAACCTTTTATCAATCATTACCATTCTTAAACGAATTCGTTAGGTCAAAATAGAATTCTATCCAATTTATGGTCATCAAGGCATCTGCAAATCCATTTATCCATCATTAACATTCTTATACCAAGAATTTGTTCAAAACACAATTTAAACTTGTGACACAATCATTCTCATTGACAATTTCACAAAGAGTTGAGGGCATACCATTATCAAAGCCAAAAACCAAAAAATTTAGGGCTACACATGACCCATTTGTTTAAACACAATTCTCATGCAGCCACATGTGAAAAACCATTATAAAAACATATATAATCATGGTTTAAACCATGAGTAAACAAACTCAACATTATGCAATCAAACCCTCAACCATGGTTTTCAAAACAACCATTTAAAACTCATGAACAATGCTCTAAATATATGATTTTAGTAAACTAACAATGAAGGAAGAATCACATGCCTGAATTACGAAGATTCACAAAGAGATTTTGATCCTTAAGCCCTTAGATGACCACTGTGAAGAAACACAAGCCCAATCTTTCTTGAGAGGTTTTAGAGATATTTTAAACAGTATTTGATCTGCCAAAGTGTAAAATTAATAACCAAAAAGTGTTATAACATAT
The DNA here is from genome assembly GCF_002878395.1 of Capsicum annuum. NCBI lineage: Eukaryota > Viridiplantae > Streptophyta > Magnoliopsida > Solanales > Solanaceae > Capsicum > Capsicum annuum. The sequence continues at coordinate 389,825 of NW_025846182.1, read as the reverse complement.
GGGGTCTTAAGGTCCTTGAGTGGGAAATATCCAAAATACCCTCAGCTTAAAAGTTATAAAAGTTTGCAAGTGGAAATGAGTCAATCCATTGAGTCGTCAAAACATCATATGACTCTTACCAATGAGTCATTACTAAGACAAAGAATTGGACACCACACACTGTCCAACTTATGACTCCTTAGTTTAACTCCAACCAGTAGCCACATCATGATAGTAGGTGGAAATATCATTAACATATATGATCATATAATCAAGCATCAGGATTTCATTTATAATTAATTTCTTAAATTCCCATATAATAAATAAGCATGACTTCTAACACAAGTCATGTCACAATTGCCAATATAATCAATAAGAGTATTTTCTAGCTAGATTACTAACTTAATTTCTTAGCATGATCATAATCATAAGCAATATCATAAGAAATAACTTATCAATAGCATATTTAATGGCTTATCATTAGCATATCATTTAAATAATTGATAGTTATCAAAGTATGAATTATAACGCTTTCGTAGAGAAATCGATAGCATTTTCACTAAATTACCATAACATGCTCCATATCTCATCATAGGATAACCATAATCTAATCAATTAGTCCATGATAATTACGTACAATGTTACTATTACTATAATCAATTATTATGGTTCCTTTATATTGCCTCAAAAGGGCATTGTCTAGGTATTCAATAGGCATATAAGGGTTGCAAGAGAACTATCATTGATCATTGCTTAAGGTGGGTTTAAGAGCCCACTTCTAAATCTCCAAAATACATTCTAAGTCAAATTATAGCCCGAACTAGGATAAGGTATCTAAATCCACAATTAGATGTATAGCAACCACAATTAGCCCTAAGGTAGAGATTTTACTCAAACACTTTAACTAAATCTAATGGTAACTAAAGAAACCTTCATTAGTGTAAGCAAATAATGCCCATGAGTATCTGACACACTTTTATCTAACTTGGGTGATCTAAGGATTATCATTCTAAACATGAGACATGAAGACTAATTCAACTAAAGCATAAAAAAATAAGCTAAGTGTTTTAACTAAATGATTTTAAATTAGCCTAGATGGTCAAACTAACCCAAGTCTTACAATTCATCAGTCAAACAACTAAAATCCATCAAAAATATAATACAATACCATAAGATTACTATGAAATAAAACAATATAAAAAGGATAAACCTAGTCTACCTCAACACTGAAGAAACTCAACAATCCATTAAACCACCATTTTCCCTTTTGAGAAGCCTCCTCAAGATTCCATGCTATCATAAACACATTCTACTAATCAATATAAAAATGATGATAACCATATTGATCCATTGAGCTACGTTATCAAAATTGCCTAAAAACATCTTATGTGTCTCATTTATGGAAATGACGTTTCTGAAACCAACCTAATATTCTTACAAGCTAAAAGAATTATTATCCTAAAAATGTATGTAACCAAACTAAATTAGGGCTAAAATTAATCCCAAAAGATTTTGGGGTTTTGACCAAGAAATGAATAAAATCCACCAAGAAAAGAGTGAATTCTTACCTAAAATTGAAAGATAATCATAAAAATAAATTTTAATCTAGTTTCCCAATCGCCAACAAGCTTTAATTTTATGTATCACACTATTTAGGGTTTATGATCTCAAGAAAAGGGTGAGAAATGGTTGAATTCACGATATTTGGTGTCTATTAATACCTATAACAAGTACTCTGATCTCCTTATCATGGACTCAGACCTTTGATCCCAATTCATGACATCATAATTAGATATTGCACTCGTAATACTTCTTTTTCCTATCAAACCACTTTCTCTGCCAAGAGTACCACAATCGCAACTCTACTTTTGCGATTGCAAATATATCAGATGATAGATAAAACTTGAACAATCTTACATGTTTTTGTCAAGCCCTCATAATTTATTTAGAATCCCGTATATGCAAAGGAATGATGTAACCAAACTAAACTCAATGTTCTAGTGTCAATGGCATAATGGGATTTTTCAGCCAAGGTCATTTCAACCACATGTGGGTTTCACACATAATTTTATTTTCTTAACTTTTCAATCAATAGGTTTATATGAGCCCACATTTCTTGAGACTCAAACCAAAGGTATACATAGCCTACAATAAATATTTTGGAGTTATTAGCACAGTCAGAATTTGCATACTATATTATCTTACTGATGTTTTTGCCTGATGGCCATTTGGAACCAATGATGACTTCAAAAAAGGGAATTAGCTCTAAAAACCAAACAAAATGCCTGATAATTGTACTATCATCTCTAGAAAGACATAATTAAATTGAGACAACTATGGAAAGTCTCTAACAAGAACAATAACTAGAAATATGGAAAATGAGCTGAAGGGTCATTAAAATATCTACTACTAAAGGAACTTTTATCTACAAAAGTGAAGTATTAATATGTAAGATCCCGTAGAAATCCTAATCAATTTTGGTCATATAATACATGTAAAAATGGGGTCTAAAACTTAGAAAACTTAGCTAAGTGTTAGACACTCAGTTTCACTTTTGGCATCTAAAATTTAATGGTCTTATTATAGACATTCCCAGCCTTGGAAAGTTGGTTTATCGCGGGTGATTTTTTTATTTTTCGAATGATGTTTTAGGCATATTTGGAGAACCAAAATAGCAAACCAATGTGGTTGGGTCACGTTATATCCATTACCTTATTGGCATCAGCAATGCAGTATGACACCCATCTCATCAGGTTGAATGCAGTGGAGCATCAGCTATGGCGTCACTAGGCGTATTTTATCTAGTAAGTTTTGGGTATGTGAAGGTAATTGAGTCATTTTCCCTAATATTACCCCACCAATAAAATAAAATTAAGGATCCAAAAGGGTAAATATACTCATCTTTTCACTATATCTCTCAAGAACAAAGCCCTAGTTTCTACATGTCCAAGTTCCATCTTCAAGTAATCACCAACAACCCACATAAATTCAACTACTAAGGTATGTTAGGTGTTCATCCGATGGTCCTTTCCACCCCCTAGAGTCCAAGAACAATTTTCAAAGTTTAATTTATGAGTTTGCTTGATTTAGATTTTATTATATCCAAGTATGTGTTGTTGTTTGGGTGTCAAGTTAAGAATATATGAATTTTATCAAGAATAAACAAATGCGTATGTTGATTGATTTATCATGTTGAACCCCTAAGTTGTGAATTGAATGTCAAAGTCATGATAAGTTAGCATGTTGTGCATTCTCATGTACAAGGTATTTGATAAAATTTCTGGAAGAGTAAGAGTTGAATTTTGACTATTTACTATTCTTTTAAATTTGTGGTATGGTCCTATGTTCAATGATATCGGGTCATGGGGGATATGACACTCGAAATTTAGCTATTTACTTAGTTTCCTGTAGCTATATAAAAGTCCCAATTATATCATGAGTGGTAATACTCACTCAGTTAACATGGTGAATGCGAGTTCAGTCAAGCTTAGCCTAATCTTGTGATTAGTGTTGTTTCAGTTGGGAGTTGGATGCAGCATTGAGAGAACCTAGGGATGGGGACATTCCTGCCAGCTTAAGGTGTGACACTTAGTAGCACTGATTTATAGAACTACGTAGCCAGTGTAGGTTGATATGTTTTCCTGCCAGTTTAGGGTTAATGCATTTATTTATATCTCACAAGTCTTCCTGCTAGATTAGGGTTGACCCATCCATTGTTAGTAACCCGTAGCATGGTACTAACACCCTTCCAACTTGGATTATAGGTTGGACCATAATTAGTCTATATTTGGGCATGTCGGTTAGATAAAACTCCGACAATTTTAGTTTCAGTATTTCATTTAAAATTCAATGAAGTCTTGCTTGACAATCGTATATAGTTTTCTAGTTATATAACTATCAAATTTTAGTATCTCAGTTTACACACTATTTTAGAACTTGTTATATATGTGGTAATGCATTTTAAGTCTCTTACAGTTTTCATGCATTCTTACTAAGTCCCTCATGCTATACATTTAGTCAGTTATTACTCATGAACATGAACCTGTGCATATCTACCCAACCTTATTTAGTATACCATTACATTAAAAAGTACTGACCGCATACTCATTTCTTGTGCTATGATGTTTAATATCACAGGTTTAGACATTTGGATTCCCAATCGTACTAAGTTTTTCTAGTGCAGCAACAGTAGCAGCCGTGGTGAGTCCTCTTCCTTCTAGGACAAGTTATCTTATATTCAGTTACGTTAGTAGTTTAGTTATTTAGTCAGTCAGAGTATGTTAGGGGCTTGTCCCATCAACTCCATCTTAAGTCAGTTTAGAGGCTTTAAGACTAGTATAAACAGTTGGTCAGTATTCAGTTATGATTATCTGTCATTTTATCAGTATTGCTAGTATATTTATAGATGTTATAAACCATAATTCGATATTCGTTTCAGTTGTTAAAAACCTTCCAAAATTTTAGTTGAAATTTTGCACATGTTGTTTATCATTTTATTTAGTACTCACAGCAAGTACAAGCTCATGGGTAAAATGGTAGTCCCACAGGACAATAAGCATCGTGTAACATCTAGGGTGTACTCTCGGGCATTACAAACTTTTTATCAGAGCTATGTTTTAAAGCATGCTAGGGAGCCCTAAAGTTGTGTTGAGTAGAGTCTTGTGCATAGGTGTATAGCGCACCACAGTTATGAGCTCTAGGCTACAAGATGTTTAGGAAAAGTTTCCCTTCTTTTAATGATCACATCATGGAAATGTGAAGAAGATCAAGTTAAACTATATATCTAATTCATCTTTTCCTTATATTTACAAAATATACCTCCCAGAAAGAATAACAAAAGAAGAATCGGAAACCAACCAATGTCTTTGCATATTCAGGAAGATCCCCTGAATGAGCATGTTTCTCATTTTGAGTTCAAAGATGAATTCACCACTCTAGCTCACTTTGTAGTAGCCAAAAATGTACGGCCAGATGTTGTTCATGCTAACCAAGTGACCAATACTACAGTAGCTAAGATTTGAGACTTTACCTGAATGAACCCTCCTTCATTTTTGGGATCTAAGTCTGAAAAGAATCCATAGAAATTCCTAGACATGATGCAAAAGGTAACAAATATTATGGGGGTGACTTCCAGTGAGATTACTAGAAAGGCTAAGGTGTCAGAAAGGTTAAGCAGTAGAAAGGGGATAGGGGTGTAGAGTCTGGACCCATAGAATGGGTGGAATTTTCTTCTACGATCTTAGATAGATTCTTATTGATTAAGCTGAGGTAGGATAAGGTGTTAGAGTATTCCATTAAGTTTACTCAGCCAATGTATGCTCCTTATGTAGTAGGGGATAATAGGTCCAGGATGAGCAAGTTTTTTCCTTTGGATCTAATAATGTGGTCAGTAGTGTAGGACCACAATGTTTAACAAAGAGATAGACTTAGTGAGATTGATGGTTTATACAAAAAAGATAAAAGAGGAAAAGATTAAGGGGAGGGAGGGAGAAAAATATAGGTAGAATAGGTATCTTTAATTTCACTCAGCCAAAGTTAGAAGGTGGTAACCATCCTCAGTTCCTCCTGAAATATTTAGTCCCAGCTCCTTCTTCGGCTAGTGCACAAATGCCCAGATTCAAGAATAACAACAAGGATAGGGCACCAGGCTGTAAGTATCAGGGTAGTATGAACAATGCTCAAACAAATCCTCTTTGCTAGAAATGTGGTAAAACCATCAAGATATTTTCAGAGCTGGCAGTGATGCATGCTTTGGGTATGGCAAGCCAGGTCGTAGATTCAAAAATATCCAAAGGCAGGTCCATAGAGTCCGCTCTATCATCCCCCATCTCAGTCTAGTCATCCATATCAGCAGAGTGCTGCTTCAAGTGACACGAGTAGGCAGTGTCCAAGCAGGCTCTATGCACTTCAGTCCCAACAGGATCAGGAAAATTGCCCTAAAAGTGGTTACTAATACATTGCAAGTCTTTTATTTACATGTTTATGCTTTCCTCGACCCTAGATATTCTTTTTCTTCTATAACCCCTTATATAACGGTCAACTTCGGGTTCAATCCCAAAACCTTAATAGAGCTTTTCTCAGTATCTACCCCAATAAGTAATTCTATTAGAGCCAGGTGGGTCTACAGAAACTGCCTGGTTGCAGTGTCCTATAAAGTTACCTCAGTGGACCTAGTAGATTTAGAGATGATAGATCTTGATGTAATTCTCGGCATAGATACCATTCATGCTATGCTTGATTTAATTATAGGAACAAAATTTCCTACTTCCAGTTCCTAAACAAACTAGTCCTTGAGTAGAGTGGTAGTACCACAGCGCCTATGGGTTAACTTATCTAATACCTTATAGTGAGGAAACAGATATCCAAAGGATGTGTCTATCATCTTGTGTGAGTCAAAGACACTAATTCTGAGACTCCCAATATTGAGTATGTTCTAGTAGCAAGTGAGTTTGCAGATTTATTCCCTAAAGATTTTCTCGAAGTTCCTCCCAAAGGGAAATTGACTTTGAAATAGACCTTCTATCGAATACTCACGCTATTTCCATTTCGCTATATAGAATGGCTCTAGCCAAAGTCAAAGAGTTGAAAGAACAGTTAAAAGATCTCTTATATAAGGATCAAGCCCAGGCTTTCCTCATGGGAAACTCCAGTCCTATTCATTCATAAGAAAGACGGTTCTCATAGGATGAGGATTGACTATCGTAAATTGAACAAAGTTACAATCAAGAATAAATACCTACTTTCTAGAATAGATGACTTGTTCGACAAAATTTAAGGTGCCAGATACTTTTCTATGATAGACCATAGATTCAACTATCTTCAGCTCAGAGTAAGAGAAGGTGACATTCCAAAAATAGCTTTCCAAAATCGGTATGGTCACTTCGAGATTCTAGTCATGTCCTTTGGTCTTACAAATACCCCGACGACATTTATAGACTTGATGAACTGAGTGTTCAAGTAGTATTTGGACTTGTTCGTCATAGTATTTATCAATGACATTCTTGTCTATTCCCGTAATGAAAACAATCATGCAGACAACCTCAGAATTGTATTACAAACTCTTAGAGCCCATCAATTGTTGGCCGAATTTAGTAAGTTTAGATTTTGAATAAGATCTGCAACTTTTCTTGGTTATATTATTTCTAGTGATGATATTAGAGTTGATCCTTAAAAGTCCAAACCAATAAAAAACTAGCCTAGACCCATCTCTCTATTAGATATTAAGAGCTTCTTGCGTCTTGTTAGCTATTACCAACGGTTTGTTTATGGGTTTTCATTTATTGCATCCCCCAGGTCCAGATTAACTTAGAAGAAAGTCAAGTTCCAGTTTTCAGATTCTTATGTGATAATTTTAGGAGTTGAAGACTCCACTCACCACAGCCCCAATCCTAGCTCTACCAGATGGTTGAGATGGGTTTATTGCGTACTGTGATGCTTCCAAAGTTTGTTTGGGTTGTGTTTTGATAAAGAAAGGTAAGGTTACAACCTATGCCTCAAGATAGATTAAAACCAATGAAATGAATTACCATACTCATGATCTCGAACTATAAGCAGTTATGTTCACCTTAAAAATTTGGAGGCATTATTTATACGGGGTGCATGTTAATGTGTTCACAGACCATAAGAGCTTGCAGTATGTATTGTCGCTGGAAGAGTTAAAATTGCACCAGAGAAAGGGTTTAGAGCTGTTGAAAGAGTATTACATGAGTGTTTTGTATCATCCGGTCAAGGTCAATATAGTGGAAGATACCCTAAATAGGTTGTCTATGGGTAGCATTGCTCAAGTTGAAAATAGTAATAAGAAGCTAGTTTAGGAAGTTCATCAGCTTGCAGACTAGTCATCCATTTAATTTATACAGCCAAGGGTAATGTGTGAGTAAAAAATATTTTGGAATCTTCTTTGGTTGTCAAAGTTAATGAAAAGCAGGATATGGATTCTAGTTTGGTTAGGTTGAAGGAGTTTACCAGAGATTAGAAAATAGAGGTTTTCTCCCAAGAGGGAGATGGTGTGTTGCGTAGCTAGGGTAGATTGTATGTGTCGTTCTTAGATGACTGGAGACAATGGATTCTTACGAAAGCACATGGTAAGCGTTACTCTATTTATCCAAGTTTTACTAAGATATACCGCGATTTGTGGGAAATCTATTGGTCGAGTGGGATGAAGAGAGACATTACAGAGTTTGTAGCTAAGTGCTCTACTTGCCAACAGGTAAAGATTGAGCACCAAAAGCCTAGTGGTTCCGTGCAGGAGTTCAGTATCCCCAGTTGAAAGTGGGAGTAAGTGAATATGGACATTGTAATGGGTTTGCTTTGTACTCGTCGTTAATTTTATTTAGGTCATTGTAGATAGGATGACCAAGTCATACCATTTTCTACTAGTCCATACTTCCTATTTAGATGAAGATTATGCCAAGCTCCACCTTAGAGAGTTGGTTAGGTTGCATTGTATTCCATTGTCCATCATTTCTGATAGTGGTACTCAGTTTACCTCTATATTTTAGAAATCCTTCCAGAAAGTTCTTGGTACCCAAGTTTACATCAGTACAGTCTTTCACCCTCAGACGGATGGTGAAGCAAAGAGGACCATTCCGACCCTATAAGACATGTTGAGAGTGTGTGTCCTCAATTTTAATGGTAGTTAGGATGATCACTAACCTTAGATTAAGTTTGTGTATAATAATAACTATCATTCCAGTATTCATATGGCTCCATTTTAGGCTCTTTTTGTGAGAAGATGTAGGTCTCCAATTTGTTAGTTTGAGATAGGTGAGGCCGCATTGATGGGCCTAATTTTGTGTGTGGTGCTTTAGAGAAATTCCAGTTAATCAGAGAGAAGCTTAAAACGGCCCAAAGCCGGTAAAAATCCTATGCAGATATAAGGAGAAAAGACCTTCAGTTTGAGATTAGTGACTTAGTCTACTTTATAGTCTCTCCCATGAAGAGGGTAAAGAGGATTGGTAAGAAGGGAAAACTTAGTCCACTATATGTTGGCCCTTATATAATTCTGAGTTGTTTTGAAAGGGTAGCCTATGTACTTGAGTCTTTTGTAGACTTAGCATCAGTGCACCCAGTATTTCACATCTCCTTGCTAAATAAGTATATTGATGACCCAGCGGTTGTAGTCCCCTTAGAAAGTATAGATGTTCAGCACAGTCTTTCTTACGAAGAAGTTCCAGTCGAAATCCTTGGCCGTCAGGTTCACAGACTAAGGAACAATTAAGTTTCTTTGGTCAAATTTCTTTGGTGAAACCAGTATGTTGAGTGTAGGGGTGGCAATTTCAGCCCATATTTATGAAAAGTGTCCATTTAACCCATATTTATTAAATTGGATCACTCATATTTCAAATGGGTAAATATTGACTTTAACTCATTTTAAAAGCTCATACAAATATGAACAAAATGGGTAAAATATGGGTACCCATTTAAACACAGAGATCACCCACCTATGCTTTAAATTTCATTTTTTTCTTCTTTTCTAGTTTCTTTTCTTCTTTTTTTCTTGTTTTTTCATTCTTTTTTCCTTTAATTTACTTTTTTTCTTTTGTATTTTTTTTTCATTTTTTACTTGTTTCTTATAATTTCTCTTTTTCTTTCTCATATTTTCATCTTTTTTTTTTTGTTTTTTTTATTTGTAATTTTTTTCATTTTCTCCTTTTTCATTCTTATTTCATCATTCGTATTTGCTTGAAACCTACATGGGTTAATAAATATGAACTTCTAATTATTTCATTTAGCCTATACAATTCATAGCATCTCTTATCAATATAATATAATCTATATATAGTCTCTACCCTTTATTATTATTTTTTTCTATCTTTTATTTCTCTTTTTTTTTCTTTATTTTTTCCTTTAATTTACTTTTGAATTTATTTATTTTTTCTCCACTTATTTTTTACTCGTTTCTTACACTTTTTTTCTTTATTATATTTCATCAATTTTTTTTCTTTTTCAATTTTATTTATTTTTTCTTTGCATTCTTTTTTTTTTGTATTTCCATTTCCACCTTTTTCATCCTTGGTTCATCATTTTGTCATTTTTTTTCTTTTTTTATATTCTTTTACTCATCTTTTTTTTTCATTGCATTTATATTTTATATACTTTTTTTACTTTAAATTTATTTGTATCATACTATATATTTCAAATAAATTTATTATTTATATTTGTATTGTTCAAGTTATATCAATAAAATATAATTTGTATCAATATATATAAAATATAAGTGTGAATTATATAAAATATATAGACGGTGCAAACTATAAAGTACAAATATGAGTTGAAGTCTAAAAAACAAATACAAATAAACAATTGTATTAAGTAAGGTCTGTCCATTTTTATTCCATTTCATATATGGCTGAGGATACACATTGCCTTTGATTTATTGGAAAGTCCAACTTCAAATTCGACTTCTAACTCCCTTATCTTAGAGTTCTTGTTAGAGCAGAAGTAAGGCACGAAGCAAGGAGCTCAAGGTTGGCAAGGCAGAAAGTAAATAGAAATATTGATTTGTATACTTCTTGCGACTGCTAAAGATATTTTGTTTGATGAATGTAATTCCAAGATCTTTCTGGATACTATCTCTATATCTATTCATTAGGTGGAGTCCACTTGAGTGTATTTACAAAAATTGTAAATGTTGGATGAATATAAACCAATATGCACTTTATGGTATTTTCGTTATCATAAAAAAAACCAAAAATAAAAAAAAACAATAAAGAAAATAAAAGAAAAAAGAGAGGTAGAAGTTAGAGAAACAAGAGAGAGAAAAATTGTAAAGAAAAAATTGAATAAAAAAATACAAAAAAATTAGAAAGAAAAAATAATGAAAAAGGAGAAAAGGAAAAAGGCAAAAAATGATGATCAATACAAATATTCTAAATGGTTATGATATCTCAGTCATTATTCATAATTTGTACTCGACCTAATCATGTTCTTCGAAAATTAAAAAAATATAAAATATAAAATAAAATCGAAAAAGAAAAAAAATAGAAAGAAGTAAACAAAACTAGAAAAAAGGAGACTAAAAGGGAAAAAGAAAGAGAAACAAATGGTAGAAATAAAAGAAAGAGAAAAAAGAAAATGAAAAAAAAGAAAGACAAAAGGCAAACTAGAGGATATATATTGAAGAGAGAGAGAGAGAGAAACTAAAAAGAAAAAACTTTAAAAAAAAGGGAAAAAGTTAAATTGATATGATATAGAAGTTTTAGTTTTTGATTTTAGGAGATAAAGTGGGTTGGAACCATTTTTGCCCAATCCATATTTGACCAAATACATATTTACCCATATTTATATGGGCGGATGGCAATCCAAACTATTTTTTCTTGATCCATATTTAACCTATCCAAATCCAATCCAATTCGCCTATTTGCCACCCCTAGTTGAGGGAGCCACTTGAGATGCAGAAGCAGACATGCGAACTAAGTACCCTTATATTTTCTCCGAAAACTAACACTCAACCTAAGATAACAGTATTTCTTAGATTTATTCTGCTACTAACTCAGTTCCAGATGCATATCATTCTAATGTCATTCATGCATTCATAAATTAGTTCGTCCTTGTGTCATGTTTCAATATTAAGTCATGTTTCATTTGTCTATGTCAATATAATCATAGTTCCTCAATGGTCCTCAATGGTCTCAGTTTAGTCTTCCTCATTCGAGGACAAATGTTCCCAAGGGGGAGATATTGTAAGACCTCGTAGAAATCCTTTTACATTCTAGTCTTGTATTGCATGCAAAAAGGGAGTCCAAAACATAAAAAAATTAGTTAAGTGTTAGAGACTTAGTCTCACTTTTGGTATCTAATCTTTGATGGCTTTATTATCAATATTCTTGGGTTCCGAAAGTAGGTCTAAGTTGATTCATGATGAGGGTCGTCTATAGGTCATCTCTGGTGAGTTTTAGATTTTTAGAAGACGTTTGGGAATGTTTGGATGTCTAAAACAACAACCCTATGCGATTGGGTCACGTTATCAAGTACTATATTGGCATCGGCAATATACTACGGTGCCCATCATGTCAGGTTAAATGATGTGGCGCATCGACTATAGAGTCACTGAGAGCATTTTGTCCAGTAAGTTACGGGTATGTGAGGGTAATTGAGTCCTTTTGCCCTACTTTACCCATATGTGAGGGCAATTGAGTCATTTTTCCCTCAGTTACCCACTCATAACACGAAATTAAGGATCTAAAAGGGAAAATTTACTCATTTTTTCATAATTTCTCTCAAGAACAAAGCCGTAGTTTCTTCAAGTTTAAGTTCAAGAATCAAGAAATCACCAACAACCCACATAAATTCAACTACTAAGGTATGCTAGGTATTCATCCTAGAGTCCCTTCCACCCCTTTGAGTCTATGAACCTTTTCCAAAGATTAATTTATGAGTTTGCTTGATTTAGATCGCATTATGTCCAATTATGTGTTGTTGTTTGGGTGTCAATTTAAGAATATATGTATTTCTTGTTGAATAAAAAAATGCGTATGTTGATGGATTTAAGTATCATGTTGAACCCCTAAATTGTGAATTGAATGTTGAAGTCATGATATGTTAGCATGTTATTCATTCCCATGTACAAGGTTATGCCTTCCAAGTGTTTGCTAAAATGTCTAGATGGGTGAGTTTTGAATTGTGACTGTGTGTTGTGCTTTTATATTTATGGAATCATTCTACAGTCAATGATATCGAGTATTGGCGGTTATGACACCAAAAATTTAGCTATTTACTTAGTTTTTAGTAGTTATACAAGGGTCCCAGTTGTATCATGAGTGGTAATACTCAATCATTTACCATATTTAACGCAAGTTTAGTCAAGCTTTGCCAGTCTAGTGATAAGTGTCATTTCAGTTGGGAGTAGGATTTAGTACCGAGCAAACCCAGGGATGGGGGCATTCTGGCCAGCTTAGGGTGTGACCCTTAGTAGCAGTCCCTGGATTATAGAACTACGTGGCCAGCATAGGTTGATATGTCTTCTTGCCATTTTAGGGTTGACGTATATATTTTATTTCATGAGTCTTCCTGCTAGATTAGGGTTGACCCAGCCATTGATAGTAACCCGTGGCACGATACTAACACCCTTCCAACTGGGGTTTCAGGTTGGACCCCAATCAGTCTATATCCATGTCAGTTAGATGAAAGCTCCCACAGTTTTAGATTCAGTACTCAGTTCAGAATTCAATTCAGTATTTCTTTACCATAGAATAAAGTTTGCCACTTATATTGCTATCAAATTTCAATATCTTAGTTTACAGACTATTTTAGAACTTGTTATATGTATGGTCATGCATTTTCAGTCTTTATAATTTTCATGCATTCTTACTCAATACCTTATGTTATACATTCAGGTAGTTATTACTCATGAACATGAATCCGTGCATATCGGCCCAACCTCATTTAGCATACAGCCATAATATTTTATATCATAGGTTCAAATGCTTGGATTCCCAATCGTATTTATGTTTTCCAGTGCATCAGCAGCAGCAACCATGGTGAGTCCTCTACCTTCGAGGACGAGTTATCTTAAATTTAGTTATGTCAGTACTTTAGTTATTTAGTCAGTCGGAGTTAGTTAGGGGCTTGACCCAACAACTCCACCATTAGATAGTTTACATGCTTTTAGAGTAATACAAGCAGTTAGTCAGTTTTCAATTGTTATTATCAGTAGTTTTGTTAGTATTGCTCGTATGTTTTTAGACATTTTAAACCATAATTCAATATTGCTTTCAATTGTTAAAAACCTTATGGCATTTAAGTTGAAATTTGGCACGTGTTTGTATCATTTTATTCAGTACTCATAGCAGGTACCAGGGCATGGGTTAGCTTTTGGTTTCACGGGACCATAAGAACCATGCGACGTCCAGGGTGTACTCTCGGGGTGTTACATAAGATGTACCTAAAGTCTCAAATAGGTGAGAATATTTGGTCTACATATCTCTTGATCTCCCAAGTGGCCACCTCCAATGGGCGATGCCTCATCACTAGCCAATGTAAGCATCGGCTCCTCCGCATTAGTGAATCATTCATCCAACTATATTGAGTCCAATCTAAGCACATGATATGGATCAGGAATGTATTGCAGAAACATAGAGACATGTAAAACTGGATGAATAACTGGTAAAATTTGGGGGCAAAGATAACTCATTATCCACCGCACCAACTGTGCGAACAATCTCAAAAGGTCTAATATATCTAGGACTAAGCTTTCCATCCCTCCTGAACCTCGTCACACCTTCATGGGTGATACATAGAGTAATACACGATCACTAACTCAAAATCTCAAGGCACGAAGCCTACGACTTACATTGGCCTTCTTCTTAATTTAAGTTGCTCTCAACCATTCTTGAATCACACTAACTCTATCCAACGACTCCTGAAGAAAACCAGTTCCATGAGGTCGAACCTCAAAACTCTCAAACCATCTAACTGAAGAACGATATCTCCTACCATACATAGACTTAAAAAGCACAATCCCAATACTCAAATGATTGTTATTATAATATGTGAACTCTTTCAATGCTAAGTTCTGCTCTCACTGGCCTCCAAAATGCATAACTCAGGCTCGGTGCATATATTTAAGCACCTGAATGGTCGACTCCAACTGAACATCTGTCTGTTGATAAAATACTATAGTAAGATAAACCTTAGTGCCCAACTCCTCCTGAAAAGCTCTCAAAAATATCAAAGTGAACGCAAAACCATGGTCTAAAATGATAGAAATGGGCATACCATGCAAACAAACAATCTCCCTACCAATTGAATTAGAAAGAAACGTGATGACTCGGTCAAACAATCTATAATGACCCAAATACCATCTGAATCACAGAAAATGCCTGGCAAACCACTAATAAACTCCATGGTAATATGTTCCCATTTAAACTCAATAATAGACAACCTCTAAGTCAAACCATCTAGTCACTGATTCATTACCCACTGACAAAAAAGGCAATAAGCTACAAAGTCTTCCATATCTCTCTTCATACCACTCCACCAATAAAGCTGTCTCAAATCTCTAAATATCTTGGTTATCGGGATTAATGGAATATCGTGAGTTGTGATCCTAATTCAAAATCAACTAATTAAAGTCATTAATCCTTGGAATATAAATGCGGCAATCAAATATCCAAACACCCTTAAAATCTATAGTGTTTCTCTTTGACTCAACACTCAACATCTAGTCGTGAAGGGTGCGAAGCATACTATCCTCAAACTGACAATCTCGAATCTGCTCAAATAATGAAGACTTTACCTTAACAGTAGCAAGAATCTGCCTAGGGTCTGAAATATTTAGGTGAACCATCAAGTTGGCTATGGATTAAATGTCTAGTGCCAACAACCTCGGAGAAACTAAAATACAAGCTAAGATACCATTACTGAGTGCCTTTTGGATTAAGGCATCCGCTACCATATTTGCCTAGCCTTAATGATACAAGATGGAAATATCATAATCCTTAAGAAACTTCATCCATCTACATTTCCCAACATTAATCTCCCTTTGGGTCATAAGATGTTGAAGACTGTGATGATCAATGAAAATCTCACAGTGCACACTATAAGATAATTCTCCCAAATCTTAAGCGCAAAAACTACTACCACCAACTCCATGTCATGAGTGGGGTAGTTGTGCTTGTGCACCTTATGTTTTTTAGTAGAATAAGCAATGACACGATCCTACTATATCTATACACAACCCAAATTAATACAAAAAGCATCACAAAAGGTGGAGAATCCCTCACCCTCAAGAGGAAGTGCTAAAGTAGAAGCTAAAGTAAGGAAATTTTTAAGCTTTCAAAAGCTATACTCACACTCTCCAGATCATTAGAACAGAACCTCCGTCAGAGTCAATATGGTCCTAATGGTTGAAATAGTAGAAAAACCCTTAACGAACTGTCATAATAACTGGCAAAACATATGAATCTACAAACCTCATTCAGAGATATGAGTCAAGCCCAATCACAAAATGCCTCCATTATAGTTGGGTCTACGATAATACCATCCTTAGATACCATATGTCAAATGAATATCACTGACTCATGCCAAAACACTTACTTAGAGAGTTTATCAAATAGCACATGATCTATCAAAGTCTGGAGCACAATCCTCAAATAATGCATGTGCTCCTCTTTACTCCTCAAATACATAAGTATGTTATAGACAAACACAATGATGAAGGAACATGATAAGGCTCGAATACTCAATTCATCAAATTCATGAACGTAACCAGGGTATAAGTCAATCCGAAGGACATTAACAAGAACTCATAGTGACCATAATGAGTCCTAAATTCTTTTTTTGAAATATCCTTATCCCAAATCCTCAACAGATGGTAACAAGCTCTTAAATCAATCTTAGAAAACACCACTGCACCCTAAAGTTGGTCAAAGAAATCATTAATATGAGGCATAGGATAAGGGTTCTTCACTATCACATTATTAAGCTACTTATAATCAATACACATATGCATGGAGCCATATTTGTTGATTACAAATAATATAAGAGCTCATCAGAAGACACAGTTGATCTAATAAATTACTTACCAAGATAATCCTGTAGCTAAAAATTCAAATCCTTAAGCTCGGCAGGAGACATACAGTATGGTACCATAGAAATAGGTCAGGTACCATGCTTGAGGTCAATAGCAAACTTAATCTCACAAATATGGAAAACCAGGCAGGTTGGTAGGGACCATTTTAGGAAACTCACAAACGATAGCAACAAAGTCAAGCGATGGACTCTCTACATTAGTATCACAAATATATGCGAGATAAGAATCGCAACCGATGTAATTAAGCCTCCTAGCACAAACATAAGAATTAATTCTTGTTGACTTATGACTAGCTACTCCCTACCACATTATTGGGGGTACACCAGGCATGGTTAAGGTAAAAGTCATGGAAAAATAATCCATGACTTCATGATAGTGGGATAACTAGTCCATGCCAAAAAACACATCAAAATCCACCATATTAAGAATAATAAGATCAACATAAGTCTCAACATAGCTAAAATTCACAACACATGACCTGAAAACTCAATCCACTACTAAAGAAACACCTACAAGAGTATATACGTATAGTGGCATAGATAATAAATGTAAAGATAACTCTAGTTGTGGTGCATAATAAGCAGAAATATAAGAATAAGTGTATCCTGAATTGAATAGATCAAGGTTTGAATAGCAGTAAATGAAAATAGCACCTATAATAATATTATTTAATGACTCAACCACGGGTTAGTGGGTACTACATATAACTAACCTCGCCTACCACCTGGTTTGACACTTGACCAACTTCCTGTTGTACCTATCTGGAAACCACCCTTAAAACTATGAGAACTACATCTAGCTAAGGGATGAACTACTCTAATAGGGGGAATACTCTTAGCTGAAGCAACTATTACTTCACGATTAATTTAATCTCAAAAATAGTGACAAAGATCTTAACAATTATAACATCACACCTGAGCTGAACTAAAGCAATGGATCTAGCTGACATACAATAACCACCATCTATACAACAACCATATGATGAACCTCTCAAAGATTAACCACTGCCCTTACCTGGAAGATCACTATCACTAGACTGATCTTTGTCAGTAATCTGAAGTACTACCTGGACAGGTCGACTAGGCTAACTTTGAGACTAATAAGATAGATTTGGAGGACACCTACGGTAAGAATTACTATCTCTGGGTTGGTAACTATGATAGATCTCATTAAATCTACCCTGAAACCTTGGGCTCTTATCATGGATCTCACAACCCTTATGGTGCATCACCTCCATCACCCGAGATTTATTTTACACCTTAGCAAAAGACCTACCTATAGCAACTAAAAATTGAGTAGACATAAAAATGTGAAGTCTCAACCCTCTAACAAAGCAGAAAACTCTCTCATACTCAGTATTTAGAAT
>NW_025846182.1:345817-368946 GCF_002878395.1 Capsicum annuum | reverse complement strand
AACCCTCTAACAAAGCAGAAAACTCTCTCATACTCAGTATTTAGAATAGAAGTCACATGCCTAAAAAACAAATGAAAATGAGCTTCATACTGTACCAAAATTCATAACACCTTGGTCTAATAAAGAACTAATCTCTTAAATTATCCCTAAGGCTATGAGGTATATACTTCTCTAAGAACATCTTGAAGAATTGAGCCAAATTCAAGGGAGAAGATCTAGCTGGTCCAAAATACATAAACCTTTTTTACTAATGTCAAGCAGCCAATTTCAACTGAAATGTGGTGTAATACATAACGCAAGTCCCAAGTAGGACCAAATTATAGAGTCTACCATCACAAGTAATCAAAAACTCATATATATCCTCACCCGGTGCACCAATAAACTTAAGCAAAGCTAATATAAAGAATCTGCCAAACATATTTTGCTCCTTAGAAGACATAAAAGGATAAGAAACAACTAGCTAAGCATCTACAAGTGGAACGACTATAGGTGCTGGAGGAATCTCAACTTTGGGATCCACAGCTATAGGTTGCGCTCCCACCTCAGCACCACTCTAATCTACAGAGTGAGCACCATCAGACAACATATCACTAATTATTCATAAAAGCGGAACCAACATATCTCTAAGCACTAAGGAAGAAATAAACCGTGGTGAAGCCTAGGATTAACATGACCTGAAATCGATCCATGTTATAGGAGAACCTCATGCCCACATAAACTGGAGGTCACCCGAATAACCCATCACAAACATCATATCAATCTTATAGGTCAGGTGAATCCTACCATATAATGGGAAAGTGGAAAACATACTACAAATCATAACTGAAAAATATCTAAACACTTCATTAGTTTAATCACACTAACCAACATTTCCATATCCACAATCATCCACAATACCTCTATACAAATCAAAGTTTAGGAATGTATATATTGTGACAACCACCAGCAATTGCCAAACCAAGTCAAAATTAGACTATGTCAAAAGATAAGAGACCAAGAAGAAATGTCTTTCGAAGTAAGAGTGATCACGACCCTGTAGTCAATGCACGAACCATTTAGATTAACTAATAACTATGCAAAAAAGAAGATGATTGTCCGACCCCTATGTCGTATGGGGATATAACGTCCATAGATGGTTATCAATTGGAGTGCTAGCATGTAACTCAAGGATAAGGATAAAATAGAATCATCTTTCAACAATAAGTCAATATATATCATAGTCAATCATGTTCATAACCTTATCCTTATGTATAGACATATCACATGCTAACCAAGGGGGAAAGTCTTATTAACACTCTGAAAGCACTCACTAATCATACATGCAAAGGAGGAATCCAACCTCCGACACTTATAGATTCAAGTATTTCTCATTGTGTATAGTACTTTAACCATATTAAAATATCATCAAGTAAGGGAGTCTAACAACATAAACATACATTTAAGTGATGGATTATAATCACTGACAAACATTCATAAAGGTAAAGGACTCAAACCACAAACACATACTCATTCAAGCAAGGGAATCTAACCATATGCTCACACATTAGGAAAGAGACTCTAACCTCATGCCATACAAGATAGGGGACTCTAACCCCAAGCCAATTCATTTGGCGAGGCACATTGACCGCATGAGATCTCAATATTCAAGGGACTTTAACCACAAGCAATTTTATTAGGCAAGAGAATTTAACCTTATGCCTACACAGATAGCACTAGTCAACATTGGGACTCTAACCCTTTGTCCATTGAACTATATATATATTTAATTCCATACATAAGGACTTTAACCCATTTAGCAAATTCAACACCATACATGACCATATAGTCCTCATGGGAGCCTTCATTGCTCAAATATTGCCATAGGCTAATGCCTTAATTCAACTCATCATACAATTCAAACTATGGTCGTCAGACCCTTACAAGACATTCACACTTTATTAGCAATTCTATAACATAATTTCATTCAACACATAGTTCAAGTTCATTTTTATGTTACAGACTTTAACCTCCTTCCCATTCATCAAACTATAAAGGTCATCAATTATACAATACATGGATCATTTTTCCTTAAAAATATGATATGTCAATCATTCATACATATTGGGCCATTGCCCTAGTTCAAAATATCCTCATCAAGTAACTAAACATCTCACTTGGACATTTTTACAAACACCTTGTGTAAATGCCTTTACCAAGGAAAATTTTATGGTATACAACATTAAGACTAGAGTTAGTCAAGACCCATATATTATACCACATACAACAAGCATTTACGTGTGAAAACTAACATAAATAACCTATTTAAAAGAATTCTAAGCAAGAATCATCATTATTCATCATTAGGCAACAAAACTCTTTTCATTTGATTTAAAAAACCACCAAATACACTTACTAATCCAAGTGTGAAATACATGGATTTAGTGTTATTTAGCAAGGGGAAGAGTTACATGCCTTAAACAACTTGAATCGCAAAGAATATTGACTTTACTTTTCCTCTTGAAGATCACCCTTGAAACCCTAGCCTCAAATCCTCCAAAGATGAGTTTGAGAGAGTATTTAGGGTGTTTGATCCATTAAAATGGGTGTTTAAGAGGCAAAAAGAACTTATATTGTAAGACGTCTTAGGGTTTTAAGCGTGCGAAATGACCACAACGCTCTTAGTTAAAATCTAGAAAATAAATTTGTCTAGGGGTATAACTCACAATATGACTCACTAAGGAAAGCATACCCTAAGGTACGAGTGGTACCTTACCTCGTACCCTAGGCTTCTCCAAGGTCACACACACTGTCAAAGGTATGACCATACAACTTTGAGTCATATCCAAAGGGTACGACTCAACCCTAACTGATAGCCATCAAGCGTACCCTAAATAGTCCACTCCAAGCTTCAAGACACCTCTATACAACTCATATTTGTACGACTCATACCCTTTCGGTATAACTAAGGGGAGGCCAAGTCTTATAGTGGACATTTTTTCCTCTTACTAGGTTGATCAAGCTGCGAGATGACCATACATATGAACTTTAACAGATTTAGCCAATTCAACACCATACATGACCACTTGGTTCTCATGGGAGCCTTTACGGCTCAACCATTTTAATAGGCCAATGCCTTAATTAGACTCATCATACAATTCAAACTATGGTTTTAAGACCCTTACAAGCCAGCCAAACTTCATTAGAAATTCTATACCACAATATAATTCAACACACAAATCAAGTTCATTTTCACGTTAGGGACTTTAACCCACTCTTATTCACCAAACCATCAAGGTTATCAATTATAAATACATGGTTTATTTTAAATTCACAATATCCTTTATCAAGCATTCATATAAATTGATATCACTTTGCTTCTTTTACAAGACCACTAACTCTGGCTTGGACACTAACTATAGTATACCTACTTCCACACTTTTCATTTAATTTCAAAACCACTATGTACACAAACTAATCCATGAGTGAAATACATAGGTTTAGAGTTATTTAGCAATGGGAAGAGTTACATGCCTTAGACAACTTGAATCACAAAGAAGATTGATATCACTTTGCTTCTTAAAGATCATTAAGCCTCCAATTCTTCAAAGATGAGTTTTAGAGTATTTAGGGTGTTTGATCCATTAAAATAGATGTTTAGGAGTCTACAAGCACTTATATAGTGAGTGTGCTTAAGATTTTAGGCATGGGAAATGACCACAATGCCCTTAGTTAAAAGCTGGAAAATAAATGTGGCCATGGGTATGACTCATTATATGACTACTAAGGGAAACGTACCCTAGGGTAAGAGTGGTAACCTAGCTCATACCCTATGCTTCTCCTAGATCAGACACACTATTAAGGGTACTATTATATATAGTTGAGTTATATCCAAAGGGTATGACTGAACCCTAACTTGTATACATCAATCATACCCTAATAGTACACTTTAAGCTCAAGATACCTCTATACAACTCACCTAATTTTGACTGATACCTTTTAGGTACAACTAAGGGGAGGCAAAGTTGTATAGTGAGTAGTATGTCCTATTACTATGCTTCTCAAGGTACGAGAGGGGAGGGAGAGGAGGATAAAACTTATATCAAATGGGTAAGACTCACACCCCTAGTATTATCCATCCAGGAAACATCAAAGGATGAAATTCTTGGCATGGTTCAAGTCTAGGTGTTTCAGGGATGGTCCTTGGTCCACCAATGTCTGGGTGGAACAATCTCTGGCTCAGAAGTGGGAATAGGACCAAGGAAAGGTGACTTATCCTGGACCCTAGTATGGGACACCTCACGTGGCTATCCACGATCTCTAGGTCATCCACGAACAAGAGTTGGATCCCTAGGTTGGTTGTAGGACCCTCATCTCATGTAGTGATAGCACATGTCCTGGCTATCTGTGAAAGAGTAAGGTCAATGGAACACTTCTAAAAACCAAATCTTACTCTTAGCACGAAGTGAGCAAAAGAGGTGATGAACTCGTAAGGAAGTCCCATTGTGTAATACACCGAGCCTATATCACAGACGCTACACGGTGCTTAGAATTGCGATGAACCACAAGCTAACCCATGATTTGTACCTACTGTAATAACTAAATAAAAATAATACAAAAATATTCAAAAATTTAGCAGAAAGCATGCCATAAGGTTAAATACAGTAAATAATACTAGATATAGTGTCACAATACCACAAAAAAAATGAACATTAATACCAAAAATAGATCAACTGTCTGAAAATACTCTAGTCTAAAAAACCTCTAAACTGCCAGAACTGTGGAGTTGATGGGACAAGTCCCCAACTAACTCCAACTATTGAAAATAAACTGAAATGCTGAATTGAATAATCATATCCTTGAACTATAAGGAATCACCATTAACTCTATATGCTGAGAATTAGAACTGCTAAGGGTTCTCAAGAGTCTGTCCATCTGAACCTATGATATAAGACATCATAGTGCAAAAGAAAGTTATGCGTTAGTACTTTGAATATACCGGTATACTCAGTGAGGTAGGCTAAAATGCATGGGTTCATATGCATGAACCATATTAAGTAAACATCATGAGTATGACTGAATGAGAGTACATGCATGAATATGGAAACCGTACCGAGATCGTAATAACACTAAATACTTAATTTGAACACTGATTAACTGATCTCTAAGTGTATTGATACTTAATTACTAGTAGCTGAATGACTGTGCCTGACAATCCTAAATTTCCAAAACTGAGCTGAGTTCCATACTGAGACTGAATCTTAATCTGAGACTGTGGGAAGTAATCATCTAATTGACATGCCCCTTCTCTAACTGATTTGGTGTCCAACCATTAGCCCTAGTTAGAAAGGTGTCAACACCGTGCCATAGTTAAGGACAAGTGCTAAGTCACCCTCATCTGGCAGGTACTCTCAATAAGAGCGATGGTACCCTCAACTTGCAGGTAGATTACCTTATCAACCCTTAATTGGCAGGTTAATGTCTTAACCTACACCTACATAGTTTTGGAATACAAGGACTGCTACAAAGGATTTCACCATTTACTGGCAGGTGTTTCCCCATCCTTAGATTCACTTGGTGCTGAATCCTACTCCCATCTGAATAAAAACTAGACTTGATTCTAAAATGTACTAGGCTAAATAGAACTATTACTGATCATACTATATAACTAAACTAAACCGATTTTACTGAACTGAGTTGGACTGATTCTGAGTTCACTGAGTTTTCCTATGTTCTGTAACTGACTAAATTCTACTGATCGAGACATAATTGATTCTACTTTATGACTGACCATAATTCTAGACAAACAGCTAAATGGTCGGGTATTAAATTCCCCAAGACTCGATAGCATAAGCTTAAAAGAAATGGCATAATCTTGAGACATGGTAACTAACTACTTAGTCATCATTTGTTCATTTGGGCATTCAAGCAAACACTTTTGTACATGCTAACAGGATATCATTTTCTTCACTATTCAACTTACATGCATAATTCAGCAAACACTTGTAGGGCAAAATATAAGCACATAATACTAAAACAATAGTAGGCATCATGATTCAAATCCAATTACAAAATTCCAAGAGTTTCAACATGAATTCACATGATAAAGCATACATATCAATCAACTCTACATGAATCTTATAATAAATCATGAATACATTTTAATTCAAATTACGGAAATCATGAAATCACTCTACATGAGCTTTAAAAGAGTTTCTTGGATTGCAAGGGTGGAAGGAACCCTTGGATGAATACTTCACATAACTTAGTTGGTTAATTATGGAAAATTAACGGTGGAATCTTATGCCTTGAATTTGAATTTAATTAACCAAAGGTTTTTGTTCTTGAGCAACTTATGAGAGTGAATATAACTCACTAAAACAAGGATAAATTTTATGTAATGGGGACTGAAGGACGTGGAAAAATGACTTAATTAAGACTGAGGAAGTGGGATTTTAATGACTATAAACTGAACCATCAATGCACAGGCCGATGCATCGCATCATTGGCATCGATGTGATAGCCAATGAACAGCATCGAGTCCACGTCAGTTTTTTGGAATTGGATGCTGGGATTTGGGGAAAAAATTTATCAATACAATAGTCGATGCGATGTGTCAGTATTGCGTTGATTCACTAGCTTAGGATCCCAAAGGTACTTCCAAAGAAGTCCGAAAAATCCAAAACTTGTTCGAGAATACCTACTGATATTCCTTATCATGAATTAACTCAAACATCAATATTTAATGGATGTAAAGGTCGTGAAATAAGATTGCCAACTTTTGAAGGATAAAATAACACTAAGTCTGAATACTTAGCTAGAATTTTCTAACTCTGGGACCCCTTAACAAGATTAAAGGACTAAATTAAGCTATGAATTTTGTGGGGTCTTACATTATCTCCCTTTTGGGAATATTTGTCCTCGAATAAGACTAAGTTAAGAATACTGGTAGACAGAACTTACTTTTTGAACATGATTATCTGACTGACATTACTGGCATACTGAATTTTATACTGAATAGACATAACTGATGCATGACCACATAACTGAACTGACTCATGAACATATGAATGAATATGCAATTGTAACTGATACCAAGTTCGTAATGGAAAATTTAAGCATAAAACTAAATAAGCTTAAGGAAAACTATTACCTTGAGCTGAACCTGAGTTTGAGGAGAAGAGGTGAGGATACTTGGTCTGCATATCTACTTTTACTTCCCAAGTAGCTCCCTCAACGGACTTATTCTGCTAAATAATTTTGGCAAAAGGGACTTATTTGTTCCTCTGTCTGCAAATATGATAATCAAGGATTTCAACTGGAATCATTTCATAAGAAAGGTTGTTCTGAACATCTATGCCCTCTAAGGGGAATACGACTAATAGGTCACCTATGAATTTATTTGACAAGGAGACATGAAACATCGGGTAGACTGATGATAGATCTAAAGGAAACTCAAGCCCGTAAGATACCTTTACAAAATGATAGATAATTCGTTAAGGACTGATATATCGGGGACTGAGTTTCCCCTTCTTGCCAAACCACTTCACTCCTTTCATAGGAGAGATTTTCAAGTCTACATAGTCACCAATCTTGACTCGAGATCATTTCTACGTACATCTCTATATGATTTATGTCGGCTCTAAGCTGTCTTAAGTCTTTCCTTGATTAACTGGACTTTCTCTAAGGTATCAAATAACAAGTCAAGCCCTACCACTATGGCCTCACCAACCTCAAACCAACCAATAATAGATATACACCTCCTCCCATAAAGAACCTCAAATGAAGCCTTCTGATTACTAAAATAATAATTATTGTTGTATACGAACTCAATCCAAGGCAAGTTGTTATCCCAACTACCTTAAAAGTCTATTGCACATGCTCGCAGCATATCCTATAAAGTATGAATGGTCCTTTTTTCTTGGTGATCTGTCTGAGGGTGAAAGACTGTTTTGAGGTGAATTCGAATACCTGGACCCTTTTGGAATGGTTTCCAAAAAAGAGAGGTGAACTGGGTACCTCTATCTGAGATGATGGACAATGGAACATCGTGCAATCTAACCAACTCCGTGATATAGAGTTTGGCATAATCCTCGACTGAGTAAGAGGTATGGACTAGTAGAAAATGAGCTGATTTGGTTATTTTTTTTATAACGATCAAAACTGAATCATGCTGATGACGAGTGCGAGGCAAACCCATCACAAAGTCTATGTTTACTTCTTCCCATTTCTAGGTGGGAATGCTGAACTCCTACTTAGACCCACTAGGTTTCTGATGCTCAATCATATCCTGCTAATATGTTGAGCACTTATCGACAAACTTTGTAATATCTTTCTTCATCCCACTCCACCAATAGATCTCCCGCAAATCATATTACATCTTAGTAGCCCCTGGATATATAGTGTAGCGCGACCATGTACTTTTGCAAGGATTCACTGCCTCAAGTCATCTATGCTTGGCACACATAGTTAACCCTGATAATGCAAAACACTATCTCTCCCTTAGGATAAAACCTCTACCTTTTGATCTCTGACTGATTCTTTCAACTTGAACAAAGTGAGATCCCTATCCTATTTTTTCTTTACTTCGAAAACAAGACATAATTCTAAACTAGTTTGCACCCATACACTACCTTTTGCTGAATTGACTAAGCAAACACCTAGTCAAGCTAGCAAATGAACTTTGAGATGTAACATCTTCTTACAGCCCTCAACATGAGCAATACTACCCATAAACATTCAACTGAAAGCATAAACCACTGCATTGGCCTTGCCCCAATAATACAGAACACTCATGTTGTAATCTTTCAAAAACTCCAACCACCTTCTCTAATGGAGCTTTAGGTTTTTTTTAAAGTATACATACTGTAGGATCTTGTGGTAAGTGAACATATCCATATGCACACCACACCAATAGTTCCTC
The DNA here is from genome assembly GCF_002878395.1 of Capsicum annuum. NCBI lineage: Eukaryota > Viridiplantae > Streptophyta > Magnoliopsida > Solanales > Solanaceae > Capsicum > Capsicum annuum. Next base: position 360,047 of record NW_025846182.1, on the reverse strand, counting down.
TAAATTTTTAAGGCAAATACTACAACTGTGAACTCAAGATCATAGGTAGGGTAATTCTTCTCATGGGGCATAAGCTGTCTAGAGGCATAGGCCTTGCCTATATTAATCAGAACACACCCCAAGTCAACTATGGAGGCATCACAATAAATAAGAAAGTCTTCTGAGCCATCTGGTAGGGTCAAAACTTGAGTTGTAGTGAGTTGATTCTTCAACTCCTGAAAACTCTTTTCATAAGAATCTGACCACTGGAATTTAAATTTTTTTTGAGTTAGTCTAGACATAGGGGATGCAATAGATAAAAATAACTCAACAAACTTTTAGTAATAGTCGGTCAAGCCCAACAAACTCTTAATATTTGAAGGAGAGATGGGTCTAGGCTAGTTTCTTAATGCTTCAATCTTTTGGGGATCAACCCTAATGCCATCACAAAAAACTATATGGCCGAGGAAAGCTACTGACCTTAGCAAAAATTCGCACTTACTGAATTTGCCGAATAACTAATAATTTCTAAGAGTCTGTAATACTATTATAAGATGGTTGGCATAGTCATTTTCACTACAGGAGTAGACAAGAATGTCATCTATGAATACTATGATGAACATGTCCAAGTACTGCTTGAATACAAGGTTCATCAAGTCTATGAAAGCTACGGGGCATTGGTAAGACCAAAGGACATGACTAAGAATTCAAAGTGACCATAATGAGTTCTAAAAGCTAATTTTAAGATGTCACACTTCTTGACTCTGAGCTAATGATATTCTGATCTGAGGTCTATCTTAGAGAAGTAACTGGCACCCTGAAGTTGGTCAAAAAAGTCATCGATTCTGGGAAGTGGATACTCATTTTTGACCGTGAATTTATTTAACTGATGGTAGTTAATACACATTCTGAGGTAACCATATTTCTTATGCACTAATAAAATTAGGGCATCCCATAGGGACACACTAGGTCTGATGTCCTTATCTAGGAGATCCTTTAATTATTATTTTAATTCTTTGAGTTTTACAGGTGCCATTCTATATGGCAGGATAGATATGGGCTGAGTATCTGGAAGAACGTCTATTTTGAATTCAATTTCCCTTTTGGGAGAAATCTCAGGAAGATCTTTGGGAAACACATATGGGAATTCACATGCTACTAACACAGATTCAAGAGTAGGGGTTCCTAAAATAGAGTCTTGGACTCGAACTAGATGGTATACACATCCCTTAGATATCATTTTCCTTGCCCTAAGGTACAAAACAAGCTGACCCATAAGTGCTAAAGCAATACCCCTCCACTCTAGGAAGGGTTTATTTGGAAAATAAAACTAGAAAATTCTAGTAATACAGTCGATTGAGGCCTAATAGGAATGAAGCCAATCCATGCTGAGAATGACATCATAATCAGTCATCTCTAATTGACTAAGTCTGCTGAAGTGACTTTTTGAGATATCATAACTAAAAAATTACTATATACCCATCGAGCTTTGATACATTTACCCACTAGGGTAGAGACTAAGAAAGGCTTTTCTAGGATTTCGGGACTAACTCCAAAATCGAAAGTTACATAAGGAGTAACAAAGGACAAGGAAACTCCTGGATCTATTGAAGCATAAACATGCAAGCGTAAATAAGAAAATGATAAACTTGTAACATACCAGTTACCACATCAAAAGAACTCTCCTGATCCTGTTTGGACTGAAGAACATAGAGTCTATTTGGGAGTTAACCACTGGTGGCACTAGAAGTGGCACCCTGCTGATTTGGGTGATTGCATTGAGATAGGAGATAGTTATACTAACCCTGGGAACCTGACTAGAGAAAATATCTAACTTTGTGGCCTGTCTTGGCACACCCAAAACAGATATAGCTGTCGCCTCTACAGATACCCTAGTGGTTTCTGCCACACTTCTTACAAAGGGATTGGTTCGAGCACTACTAACACTGCATTAGGGTGTAGGTCCTGATTCCCTATCCCTATTGCCATCTCTGAATTTCAGCACAGGAGCACTAGCTTAGGAAGGATCTTGAACTAAAGATTTTACGTAAAACTGAGTATGATTCCCACCCTCTAAATTAGGCTGAGCAAAGTTGAAACTAATAGTTCTTGCTCTATTACTCTTCTTTCCTTCTTTTTATTCTTGGCCTCCTCTATCTTCTAAGCACGGACCATGAGCCTAGATATGTCCATTTCCTTAATAAGAATTGTGGTCCTACACTTCTTTACCATGCTGCTAGACACCCTTGACACAAACTTACTCATTCAGGATCTATTGTCTAACACCACATGAGGAGCATATCTAGCTAATTGAGTAAACTTGAGAGAATACTCTTTCACTGTCATATTGCCCTACCTGATATTGATAAATTTTAGAATCTTCACTTTCCTCAACTACAGTGGCAAGAACCTATCCAGCAAAGCAGTGGTAAACTCTACCCACTCAATGGACCCTACATTTATGGCCCTTTCTGCTTTCCACTAATTATGCGGTGAGTGTGCCACATCCTGCAACTGATATGCGCCCGACTCAACACTCTCAATAGTTGTCACCCCCATAATATCAGGAACTTTCTACAGCTGATCAAGAAGTTTCTAAGGGTCCTTAACTGACTTAGACTCGATATATAATGGACGGTTTATTCGAGTGAAGTCCCAAATCCTGGTAGCAGTAGTATTGGCCATTGGGTTTGCTAGAACAGCGGCTAGGCATTTATTCTAGTCTGACACAGAATGAGGTAGGGTGGTTAATGTTACTCTGAACTTAGCATGGGAGACGTGTTCGTCCAGTGGATCTAGCTGGACAGGCTGGGGTTCTTGCTAGTCTCTTGTACCTCTTCCCTTTATCCTCTTTGGAGGAATATTTCTATAAATGAAAGAGAAAGGATTATACTGAGAGTTTAATTGGAGCTCATGCTCACTCGCACGATATGAATACTAAAAGAGGGGTAACTTTTCCTAAAACATCTCGTACCCTTCTATCCATAAGAGAGGCACGTAATACACCCATGCACAAGACTCTACTAGATGCGGCTTGCAAACTTTCTAGGACTCTGTTGAACCTTAGGTTCTGATGCAAAGTTTGTAACACCCCGAATCTATACCTCGAATCCTTCAGGGTGCTCGTAATCCTAAAGAACTAAAAGCAAACCTATGACTAGTACCTGCTATAATAATCGAATAATAATAATACTGAAATATGTAGAAATTTTGAAGAAACATGCCATAAGGTTCAATACTGTAGATAATACTAGATATGGTATCACAATACCACAAAAAACTAAACATTAATATTGAAAACTGATCAACTATCTAAAAATACTCTAATCTAAAAAGCCTCTAAACAGTCTAAACTGTGGAGTTGATAGGACAAGTCCCCAACTAACTCTGACTACTGAAAATGAACTGAAATTCTAAAATAAATAATCATGTCCTCATAATATAAAGACTCACCACTAACTCTATATGTTAAGAATCAAAACTGCTAAGGGTTCTTAGCAGCCTGTTCATCTAAACCTGTGATATAAGACATCATAGTGCCACGAGTAAGGGTGCTAATACCATGCCACGAGTAAGGACAAGTGTTGGGTCATCCTCATCTGGAAAGTACTCTAAATGAGAATAGTGGTAACCTCAACTGGCAGGTAGATCACATCATCAACCCTTAACTAGCAGGTTGATGCCTCAACCTATGCTGGCTACGTAGTTTTGGAACACAAGGACTGCTTATAAGGATTTAACCCTCTACTAGAAGGTAAGTCCCCATCCTTGGGTCCTCTTGATGCTAAATCCTAATCCCAATTGAATAATCACTAGACTGAATTCAAAATTGTACTAGGCTAGACTGAACTGCTACTAATCTTATAGTATAACTGAACTGAACCAATTTTAATGAACTCAGCTGGGCTGATTCTGAGTTCACTGAGTTTTCCTAAGTTCTATAATAGACTGAATTCTACTGATCGATACATGTGTGATTCTACTCTGTGAATAACCATAGCTCTAGAAAATCAACTAAATTATTGGGTATTAAATACCCCCAGGACTAGATAACATAAGCTTAAAAGACATGGCATAATCTTGAGACATTCTAACTAACTACTTTGTCATCATTCATTCATTTGGGAATTCATGAAAACACTTGCATACATGCTAACATGATATCATTTTTTTTAATAATCAACTTACATGGACAATTCATCAAACACTTCTGGGACACAATATATGCACATAATACTAAAACAATATGTAGGCATCATGATTCAATTCTAATTACACAATTGTGAGAGTTTCAACATGAATTTACATGATAAATCACACATATCAATTAAATCTACATGAATCTTCTAATAAATCATGAATAAACTTTAATTCAAATTATATAAATCATGAAAGCACACTACATGAGCTTTAAAAGAGTTTATTGGACTCCAATGATGGAAGGAACACTTGGATGAACACTTCACATACCTTATTTGGTGAATTATGGAAAATTAATGGTGGAATCTTAAGCCTTGACTTTGGATGTAATTCACCTAGGGTTTTTGTTCTTGAGCAACTTGTGAAAGAATGAATATAACTTTCTAAAAGAGGACTAAAATTATTGTTATGGGCCTGAATGGAGTGGGAAAAAGACTTAATTAACTTTGAGGACGTGGCTTTTTAATGACTATAAACTAGACCATCAACGCACAGGCTGAAACGCCGCGTTGTTGGCATCGATGCGATAGCCAACGCGCTGCATCGAGTCCATGTAAGTTCACTGGAATCGGATGCTGGGAGTTGGGGAAAACATTTATTAACCTGATAGTCAATGCGACGTGTCTAGATCACATTGATTAACTGGTATAGTATCCCAAAGATTCTTTGAACAAAATTCAAAAAATCTGAAACTTGTTCAGGAACACCTACTGACATTCTTAATTACGAATTAACTCAAGCATTAACATTTAATGGACGTAAAGGTTGTAAAATAAGATTGCTAACTGTTGAAAGCTAAAATAACACTAAGTCTGAATACTTAGCTATAATTTTCTAAGTCTGGGACCCCTTAACAAGATTAAATGACTGAATTAAGATAAGAATTTTGTGGGGTCTTAAACACAGTCTCTAAAAAATAGTAAACAAATATCTTTATTCTGATCCATAGGACTCTACTAGACACTTGCTCCTGTACAAACAATGTTAGTGAAACCTAGGATCTGATACCAATTTTTCATGATCCAATTTATGAGTCATGATGACGCCTACTCTAAATCCCTAGTACCTAAGCCAAATCGTAACCCAAAGATAAACACAGTGGGTTAACTTGGTGGAAAATGCCCAATCATAAGCAAAAATAAACAACACACATAACAATAAGCAAAGTATTCTACATATATAAAAATAGTCAATGGCCTGGCAGATCTAGTACAAGAGAATCTAATTACAATTATACAACTCAAAGGCTTAGATTAGTCAACAACATGTGTATTGATAGTTAAAGATAGAATACCAAAATAAAGAAGGAAATAGGTGACTCTAACTAAGAGTGTTCACCCTATCTTCGAAAATATCAGCACAACATGATCAATAATCAATAGAGATATATAGTACTCGGATCTACATCATAAAATTACAAATCTAGGGTATGAGTACCAAAATAATGTGTACTTAGAAGGGACTATCGGTGGAATAAGATAAATAATGATATAATTATGATAAATGTAAGATACTTAACTAGGTCAACATATATAAATAAACCTAAATCATCTAAAATATTGTTGTACATAATAAGTAATTTAATTGGAATAATAATTTGACACAAGGCATCAACACATGCCAATATTATTGTTCAATATAAGTAAATAAATTGAGATAATAATGCATCAAACAAGACATCACAAGATAAAAGATTGGCTCTGATAAACCTATTGGTGTGAAAAGTAAATGACTCATCAGAGACTCCCACATTCCTTGAGAGTAGTACACTCAAAGATAGAATAACCAATTGTCGGTTAAAAATAACCAACTCATTGTTTAACCATGATTCCATAAATTATCATTAATCAGTCAAATACAAAAATTTAACAATGTACCAACATTCCATAATATTACAATCTTTTAGTAGCCTTATCATTGATACTCTCTAGTAACTATTTATTAGCTAACCATCTCTTATTCACTAACTTCATTGATTACTAGTTATCATATAACCTCTAGTAACTTAAACAACATTAATTATCATTATTCAACCTTTACCAACTAATTCTAATTTATCAACTACTCATGATTAGTAACTAAATCAATATCCATCACTAATCCTTATCTATCACTAATCAACAGCTATACCACTTTATAATCATTTATCACTAATCAACAATTATCATTAATCCTCATAAGTCCACTAATTATCATATTTACCACATTCACACTATATCCGACATCTCTAATATCGATATCATACCCAATTTATATATGCATCTATAAATAATAGTCATACTAGGGTATAGTCGGACTCCAACCAGAAGATGTCCACATAGGCATATAAATATAATCATCCTCCAGCCATGATGGGTATCAATATTTCTTCATAATTATCCTTTATCCTTTTTGTTTTTAATATACCATTATAATCATTCTTCAGTCTTATCGAGTATCAATATATCAACATAACATCTTTCGGTATTTCCATGTATCAATATATCATCATAATCAACTTATGGCCTTATCGGGTATTAATATATCATCATAAGCATCCTCTGACCTTATTGGCTATCAATATAAATATAATCATAATATCTGGACTTGAACTGGTTGCCATATCATCATAGTCGTTTTAAAAATAAATAGAATAAGTGATCATACAATCAAGCATCACGATATCAAGCATAATTAATAACATCACTTCCCATATAATCAATAATCCAGACTTCTAACATAATTCAAGACACAATTGCTTATATCACCAATAGGGATGTTTTCTAGCATGATTACTAGCATATTTTCTAAGCGTGATCATAATCATAAGCAATATCACAAAAAATGACTTGTCATTACTATTTTCAATGGTTGATCATTAGCATAAAAAATAGTATATCATTTGAATCATAGATAGTTATCAAAGTATGATTTATAGCACCTCTATAGAAAAATCCATAGTATTTTCTCTAACTTAGCATAACATAATCCATAGCTCATCATGGGATAACCACAATCTAATCAATTAGTCCATGATCATTACATCTAATTTATATCACCATGATAAATTACCATGGTTTCTAGATATTGCCTCAAAAGGGCATTTTTAGATATTCAATAAGCATATAAGGGTTTCAAGAGAACTATCATCGATCTTGGTTTAAGGTGGATTAAAGATCCCACTTCTAAATCCCTAAAATTCATTATAAGTCAGATACTATCCTGGACTAGGCTAAGGTATCAAAATAAGATGAATAGCAAGCCACAATTAGCCCTAAGGTAGAGATTCTTCTCAAACACTTTAACTAAGTCTGTTGGGAACAAAGAAAGCCTTCATTAGATTAAGTAACTAAGGACAAACTTACTCCAAGTATGAGGGTCTAATGCACTTTTATATAACTTGAGTCATCAAAGTCATTCTCATGCTAAACATGAGACATGAAACCTACTTCACCTAAGACATATGAAATAAGCCAAGTTGTACAACTCTACAGTTTAAAATTAGCATAAACTATCCAACTAATCCAAGTCTTTAAATTCATCAATCCAAAAAATAAAATACATACCAAATCTAACATAATATCATAAGGATACTATGAAACAACTCAATCTAACAAAAGATAAATCTAGCCTACCATGATGCGAAAGAAATCTCAATGATCTGCGAAACCATCTCACTTTCCTTTTGAGTAGCATCCTTAAGATGCCAAACTATCATAAACATATTCTACTCATCAATACAAAAATAATTATACTCATATAGCACCATTGTGTCTTTGGGTCCATAAATCATAGCAAAAACCCAATATTGATCCCATTTATGAAAATCATGTTTCAAAAAATAATTTAACATTCCTATAAACTCAAGGTATCATTAACCTTTAAAATGGGTAAGAAACTACCTAAATTGGGGTTGGAATCAAGACCTCAAGATTTTGGCGTTTTGTGCAAGATATCAATGAAATCCACATATAAAAAGGTAAATTTTTACATCGAATTAGAAGGTAATTGCAAAAGTAAATGCTAATCTAGCTTCTGAATCACTAACAAGCTTTAATATTATGTTGTCACACTATTTGGGATTTATGCTCTTAAGAAAAGGGTGATAAATGACTGAATTCACAATATTTGGGGTCCATTTATACCCATAGCATGTATGAGATTGCAACTCATGACATCAAAATCAGATGTTGTAATTGTAACACTCGCTTCTAAAATTGCACCACTTTCTCCATCGTTACGGCGATCCCAACCCTTGGGTTGCGATTACAACTGCACCAGATGACAATTTAAAATTGGGAAATCTTCCATGTTTTCATCAAGCCCTTATGATTATTCCAAAATCTTGTGTATGCAAAAAAATTATTTAAACATGCTAAATTCTATGTTCAGAACTCAATGCCTCAGTTATATTTTCCATCCGAGGTTGTTTTGACAAACAATGGGTCCCACACTGATATTTCATTTTCTTAACTTTTCAATCACTAGGGATAAATGATCTTGGGTTCCTCAGTAATTGAATCAAAGGTCTACCTAGCCTAAAATTTACATGCTAGAGCTATTTGCATAGTCAGAATTTGCATACTCTTACTAAAGTTTTTTCTCGATGGATATTTTGAACCTATGAAGACTTCAAATTAAGGAATTGTCTCTAAAAAACAAATAAACTACCTAGTAACTAAACTATCATCTCCAGTAAGTCATAAATGACTTGGGGAAGCTAAGGAAAAGCTCTAACTACAAAAATAAGGGGAAATATGGAAAATAACCTAAAGGGTAATAAAATATATTGTCTTATAATATATGTCCTGAAGTTCATCATTCAGAATGTGCATAGTATGATCTTCTACTAAATTAGCATTAGTACTTTGGTAAGTCCACATCATTAGAGGACTAGTATCAGTATTTTATTATATTGCATTTTCATTTTGGATGGTTAGAGTTAGTTGGGGGCTTATCCAAGTAACTCGTCTAATTAATGTCTTTTAGATATACAGTCAGATATTTAGCTTTTATCTTTTTAAACTCAAATATTATTATTAGTTGAGTAATATGTCATAATTCATTTTAGATTTTGCAGTATGCTTTTTAATCAGTTATTTCAACATTCCTAGTATAAATACAGGACATGGGTTAGCTTAAGGTCACTTATCACTCTAAGCACCATATTACAACTTGGTAGTTTTGGGTCATGATAGTATAGGTACATGGAAAAGATCATCCCCTATAAATAAGAACTAACGGTTCTTGCCAATCCTTTTCATGAATTCATCATTTTCATAGTATATATGATTTTGTTCATTGACTATTATTATCAAGACTTATTGAGTGTGAGTGAGGTAGATATGAATAACTTTTAATTGAATGATATGAAAAGGATAACTAATAAATTGTAAGTTGATGGTTGTGGTTGTGTATGGCGGTAAAGTATGAATACAAGGTATGTATTGGATTGTGTATGATTTTTATTTTCATATATGTATAGTAATATACGTATAGTATATTATATTGTCTCTTTTTCAAAGTTGATGTTGTTTTATTAATTGAAATAAGTATTTCAATTTTGATGGTTAATGATAGTAGGATATGATGCGAGGGATTGAATTAAACAGGATTAAGAAGAGAGATAAGATAGGTATAGAGTTATTTTAACAAAGTGAGTGCATAAGAGATATTTGTTAGGCTGATTCATAGAAGTGTGTTAGTTAGTAACATCCTAAGGTTGCAATTCTATTAATGTTATATTAAATGAATGGTGATAATGTTGAAAGTTGTAATAGTTTAAGTACGTTCAGTTATTAAATATTTATATTGTCATGATCTCCTCTTGATTGTTATATGTTGTTTAATCATGGTTGGCCAATGATGCCTCAAAGTAAAGGTACATGTACTGATGCTACATTTAATTTTTATGTCCATTTGTGGATATATACATGTTTTCAGGAGAATTTTTGTAGGTGCATTGAAGTTCACTTTGCCGCAGCTTTTACAATTCTTATCTTACATGGAGGTTGTGTCTTAAGTCTCCCTACATTTGTTTAATGATTTTATACCTGTTTAGACAAGGTCTTGGGGTGTTCTTTCATTAGGTTCTACAATATAATTGGAATAAGTTTATTTTAAATAAAAGTTTATTACTTATTGATATTGAAAGATTTAGAGTTTTATTCTATACTTTTAAAGGTTAGGCCGTAAGAGTTCTCCAGTATAGATCAGAGTTAGGTAGGTTACCGCATAATCTATGATTTGAGTCATAACATCATCTTATCATAAGGAGCTTAAGTATAAAATTTTGTATAAATTGGAGTTTATTTTAATAAGTTATGACTTTTTGATGTTCGTAGTGTTTTTGAAGAAATTCATATCTTCAAGGAGAAGAATCTTGAAAAATGTTCATTATCTAAAAAAGAATGAAAGAGAAAGTGTAGGTTTATTAGTATGGGTTGAAATTATGAAAAAGGGCAAGTACTAAATGAGAAGAAGTACAAAAGGTACAAAAAGTGTGAAAAAAAATGTTTTAGGTATTTTATCAAAAGGCTCGTGTAGTCAATTATATGTGTGTTAACACTTAGTTGCACCATTTAAAGAGCAAGTGATTGTCACCAATATATTTTATTTAACTGTTTAGTTAGGACGAACCCACGCGGAATGAACTTGTAAGGTTCACTTTAGAGCGTAAATAAATCATTAAATTCTTGCTCATATTGATTTAAAACAATAAAAGTAAATGGGGAACATTTGTGATAACAATTTGGACCATGTTAGATTATAGTTTACAAGAGATATTAATTATGATAATTGAAACGCATGAGTTGTAATCAATATTAGTGTAATTTTAGATTGGGCTTGTTTGATAGTTAATGACAAACATAGGTGATTGAGAAATTCTCCAATAAGTAAAATATATAGATAATAATCATTCAACACATCACCTAATATATCATGAGTCAGCAACTATGAGACAACCTTGTAATTAATTGTGTTGGCTTAGTCATTTGTTCTACCAAAAACCAAATAGGATCATGTTATTGGTGAGTATGAGGATGACTTGTAATGAAGTCTATATTGACCACTTCACACATTATTTTCATCATTTATATGTGTAACTCTTCCCATACACAACCTACAAAGAGTGTGGCACCAATATTAACATCACCCAAATGGTCTAAGACACTCATATCTAGTCCTTAAACAACTTTAGACATATCCTCTGACAAGGATTTAGATCTTTTTGACTGAACACTTACTGAAGGTTGTTATGATCTATGAACATATCGAAATGAACACCATACTTATAATGCCTCTAAATCCTTAAGGCTAAACCCACTACCAATACCTTGATATCATGAGTCAGGTAATTCTTTTCATGAGGATTGTTCTTTCTAGCGGCATATGTTATAACCTTGCCATGCTACATAAACATACAACTAAGGAAAACTATCAATCATCACAATAAAACATAAATCCATCTGAACCCTTTAGCATAGTCAAAATTGGAGCAAAGGTGAGTCATATCTTCAATTATTGAAAACACTTCTCAAAAGAGTTGGAGCACTTAATTTCCCTTTCTTCTTATTAAATCTAGACATAAGGCAAGCAATAGAGGTAAATCCTTCAACAACCATCTATAGTAACCAGCTAAACCCTCAAAAAATCTTAATATTAGATGGATAGATGGGTCTAGCCTAATTCTTAACTATTTTGATATTTTAAGGATCAACTTGAAAGACCTTACTAAAAATAATATGACAAATAAATCCTATTGATTTCACCATTATTCATACTTGATGAACTTATTGAATAATTGGCGATCTTTGAGAGTATGTAAGACAATTGGCAAATGGTTTACGTGCTAATCCTCCCTTTAAGGATAAACAAGAATGTTATCAATAAATGTAATGATTAACATGTTATAGTACTTCTTTTACACTCTATTAATCAATTCCATAAAAGCTTAAGAAGAATTTGTTAGTCCAATGACAAAAAAAATTCAATGTAACCATATCAAGTTTTGAAGGTTGTTTAAGAATGTCATATTCTCTGACTCTGATCTAATGATAGGAAGATATTTTAATAAATAGTTTTCACCCTAATCTAGTTTAACAAGTCATCAATCTCGAGAATAGGATGTTTATTCTTGATTATGACATTATTAAGTTGAAGATAGTCGATGCACATTCTAAGAAAAACTCTTTCCCTATGCATTAAAGTAACTGGAGCACCTTATAGGAAATGTTGGGCCTGATAAATTTTTTATCTAGGAGATTTTTCAATTATATCTTTAATTTCTTAAACTTGACTGGAGCCATTCAATAAGGTAGAATTGAAATAGGTTGGGTATCAAGAATGAGATCTTTTTTGAAGTAATTTTTTCTCTCGGGAGGAACTCCTCGCAGATCTTCAAAAAATGGTTTTGGAAAATCATTTACCACTAGAATTGAGTGAAGATTTGGAGTCTCATACTTTAAATCCTTAACATAAACATGGTGATAAATACACTATTTGTAAATTATATTTCTAGTCATAATGTAAGAGACTCCCCGATCTACAGGGATTGAGGTACTACCCTTCCACTCTAGGACTAGCTCATTTGGAAACTGAAATTAGAATACACTATTTCTAAAATTAATTTAGTCATATCAAGATTTTATCAATCTATGCCAAGAATGATATCCAAATCCATCATATTTAACTTCACAAGATCAACTAAGATGACTTTCTTATAAACTATGGCTGGGAAAATTTGATGTACCCATATAAATGCTTGATTCACCAACTAGAGTATATATTAAGAAGTGTATTGAGAGGATTTTAGCACTATAATGAAAGTCTACTACTATTCAAGGAGTTACAAGAGAAAGTTTGGCTTTGGGATCTAAGAATAAAAAAAATTAAAGGAAAGACTTCTAATGTACTAATGACTACATCTTAGGAACACTCCTAATCCTATATAAACCTATTATGATGTTATCTTCCATTAAAACTAAATGAGACACCCTTCTAAGTAAAATGACCTACTAGACCTATTTAAGAGGTGTCCTGAGTGTGTCCACCAATATTGCCTTTCTTAGATGATGGATAATCTCAAAGTATATGTCTGGCTTACCACAACCAAAACACCCATACTTCCTATGAAACATTCTCTGTGATGGTTTTCCCACAGTTTATACAAGTTGGGATAGTACGACAATTAGAAGCACTATATTTAGATTTAAAGACTAGATTTTTACCTTTCTGATCTTACCTAGGGAAGGAGACTGTAACACCTCGTGCTTTTTATTAGCTTAAAATTCATCCTATAATGTTGAAGACTTTCTTTAAAGATGAATACAATTTTATACAGTAAGACACACAATAACAAATTCACCCAAATCTGACACCCCGACAAAGAGTTAGAGCCAATTTAGTAAAATAGTGTGCCAACTGGCACTTTAGGACATTGCGGAGGCCATGAAAATGATAATTTTTATTTTCTAGTGAGCCGACGTTATACAGTCGCATTGCACTACCAGCCTTTTTCCCAATTGTTACTTTCCAGTGTGACTCTGCGATAATGGTGTGTCGCGCCAAGGGGTAAATTCCTATGCAGTGATTCAGCGCGATGTGTTATTATTTCTTACTTTCTCTCAAGAATTAAAATATTCTCTAAAAGGGGAAATACCCTAGTTTAAGAAATCAAGAACAAGCCTAAGGATTTCCTTCAAGAACCTTCAAGAAAGAATATTCCAAGGTATGTTAGATGTTGATTCAAGGTTCCCTTTCTCCTATGATGTCCAAGAATCCTTTTTCAAAGTACAAAGATGATGTATTTATGATTTCAATTTTGAATCAGATTAAATTCATGTTTATAATATTATTGGGTTCCAATTCATGATTTAAATGCAAGTTTCATGAAATTAAATAGCATGTATAATAAATATGTGATTATCTTAATAGAACCTTAAATTTGTAAAGTGATTAATGCATGTATGATGTTGATTTGGTTTTCAATCCATGATTATGATATGATTCATGAAAAATAGAATAGTATTTAAGGGAAATTAAATGAGTTACAAGATAAACCATTGAATTT